>NW_020945064.1:14836668-15065427 GCF_900497805.2 Vombatus ursinus | reverse complement strand
CACACACACACACACACACACACACACACACACACACACACACACACCCCTCTACTGGAATTGGTACTTTAGAAATCCTTATTCATAGACCCAGTCATGACCATTACCAGATGGGGATGGAGGCAGGGTATAGAAGGAAGGAAATAACTCCTGTAGGAGGTGGTGCTCTAGAACTGAGCTTTGAAGGAAGCTCAGGATCCTGATCAGAGGAGACTGGAGGTCACTGTGTCAGGAGGGTCACTCGAGAATGGTTCTGTATAGATGCACAAAAAGCTCATGGGTTGCTTCAGTCTTCCTAACACATCCATCCCATGTGAGCACATCTCTCTGTCCTCCTCCTTCTGCAACAATGACACTATTGGGGCAGCTCCGGCCCTGGATTCAGGAGGACCTGAGTTCAAATCTGGCCTCAGACACATAACACTTACTAGCTGTGTGACCCTGGGCAAGTCACTTAATCCCATTGCCTAGCAAAAAAAAAAAAAGTAAAAAAAAAACAATGACAGTGTTTGGGGGTAGAGAAGAGAGCGTAGCTGTTAAATCACAGAGGATTTAAGGACAGGACATCAGTGGGGGCTGAGGAGGATGAGAGACTTTTCTGTCTTCTCCCTCCATCGAGGACAGAGCACACCTAGCCATTTATAGTAAATCTGGAGCTAGAGTGTAGCCCAGGAATACTCTCTTTCCCACATAACCCCACCCCCCAAAATATTCCTTTTCTTTTTCCTCCTGGGGAATCAGTAGGGATCACCATGCAACCAAGATGCACTTATATCATGAGATCACTTCCTCACTCTCCACCCCTCCATTAGCTAAAGATGGAAAGCCTGCTGTCCTCTGTTTGTGAGTGAGAGGCAAATGGCTTCTATATATGCCTGTAATTTTCCTATTTTAACTGGAAAGTACTTCTCTTTGAAAACACTATATGGTGATTTCATCTTTAGCTCTTTCTTCCCTTCATTCATTCCTCCTCCACTGCCCCCATTCCCAGCCATATTCCCATTAGTTTTTGCCTTCAGAGGATAAAACCAGAGCCAAAACCAGGGCAGGGCAGCTGGGGATTTGGCCCAAGGTAACCCGAGGAAGCAGCAGTGTGGTGGCTCACTTATGCCTTGCCTCACATTCTTCCACTTGGCTGTTGTAGCTGATACCCTGAAGGTCTCACTCCCATGGCCCACTTTCCCTTCCTGTACCCCACCCACATACAGCTGCCACCCTTCCCCCCTTACACCTGCTCCCAGAGATTGAGGGTTGAGGGTAAGAGGACTATTGGTTGTGCCAGGCCTGAAGACCTCTCATTCATATTTTCATGAGGGTCACGCGGGATCATCAGTGATATTGGTACCCATTGGCCAAAGGTGTATTCTGAGGTATCCCCCACTGAACTCTCTCCCACCCTGACCATGGAATTTGCTCCAGATGCCAGAATTCTTGGTTATAGTTCTAGTTAAAACATAAAACCAGATAGTTATAGCATATAATGAAACATGAGAGAAGTGCTATGTGACACAGAGATGAAGAGAGAGAGAGAGAGGCAGAGAGAGACAAATGTAGAGTTCTCCCTATGGTCTTTCTCCCCACTCTGCTTATTTCTGAAGTTTTCTGAGTTTACCTATTTGGGTATCCTACAGGAGTCTGGGAACCTTAACCCTCTGTTTCCCTCCCCTCACATACATTGGGAAAAGGAGCCTTCTAAATTCCATGTTTCTTCTCAATCCCTTCCCTCAGTCTTCCCCACCTGGAGCCATCACTCAAGGATGAAATCCTTGTGCAGAGGCAGCCTGGCCCCTGCCTTTGCACATCGTGCAGCCCATCTCCTCGGCAAAGGGAGTTCTTTGTGAAATCGCCAAAAGAAGCCGTAGATTCTGAAGACTTAGAAAAGAAAGTTCTTGACCCCAAAGCCCTTGGCAACATTCGATGATTCGATACAACATCAGAAACACTCCTTCTTGGTGCTTTTACTCTAAGGATCTCGAAGGAGGACTTTCCCATCTGACTTACTGCTGAAACATCCTATGTGTATTGTCTCCCTCCATTCCAATGGGAGGGAGACAAGTGATTGTCTTGCTGTTTGTATCCCCAGCACTTAGCACATAGTAAACACTTAGATGCTCCTTCACTCATTCGTCCTGTGGACTGCTGCACTAATCCTCTTCTCTCCGCAATACTTACTCTACTTCTCCTTTGTCTCTCCAGGCTTTCCCTAGTTCGCCCCACTGTTTAGCTTTCTCAGTTTGAGATGACCACTCTCCAAGGAAGCAGAAGGGGGCCTGCTCATGGATCCCCAGGCCTGGGGCCTCTTGGACACAGCTGTCCCACTGAAAGTCCCCTTGAGACCATGGGAACAGGTGAGCATTGCCAAGGAGGTGAGAGCTGAGGAGCCCCTAGGGGTTGGGGGTGGACATGAGAGCCAAATCATCGCCTCCTTGGGACAACTTGGCCTGAGATCCATGTTCACCCCTTTCCTCTCTCCCCCTTAGGATCTGGCCACCTCCCAGCACTCCAGGCACTTCTAACCACTCATCGGGAGTTTCTCTTGAAGAGAGTCACTGAGGGTCATCTAAATGCAGCCCTCGATGCTCTACGTTCCTGCCAGGCTTTGCCTCGGGCCAACTATGAGGCAATCTGCTCAGCTCCCACGCTGACTGCCCGAATTCGAGCCCTGTTGGACACCTGCCTCTCCCTAGGGGAAGAGGCCACTCAGGTGGCTCTGGCTGTGCTCCTGGCTCCCCATAGAAGACAGGTCAGGAAGTTGGCTACAACAAGCTATTTGGGACCCTTGAGGGAAGGGCCTTAAGCACTTGGAATGGTCCAAGGAATTATTGGGGCAGAGGACAAAGCATTGAATTTTGAGTTGGGAAACTCAAGCTGAAGTTTTCACTGTTTTGTTCCCTTCCTGTTGAGTAAACTTGGGCAAGTCCCTGCCTTTCTGGGGCCTCAGTTTCCTCATCTATGAAGTGGGGTTGTCCTAGATGACTCCTTCCAGATCTAACCGCTTTGAGGTCTGTGGGTTCTAGGCACAATACTGTCATGCTTAGCAACTGAGAGTGAGGAGGGTCAGGGCTTGGAGAGAGAGTCAGGAGAGAGGAGAGCAGGGATAGGGGTGGGTCTTCACAGCCCTGGTAGGAAAAGGAAGGTGTAGAACCTCCTTTGTTTCTCCAGATCGTCTCTACCCACCCTTCGTTTCACTTCCTGAAAAAAAAAAAGAAAACCTAAACTGAAAAAAAAAAACTAAAACAAAAACAAGAGTCCTTTTCTGACTATTCCAGCCCCACTGACCTTCCTCTTTTCTGAGGCAGTGACAATATAGCAGAAAGATCATGAAATCCAAAGGCAGAGGAAGTGGGTTTCAGTTTGATCTCCGATGCTTTCTACTGTGTGATCTCAGTCACATCATTGCACATCTCTGGGCCTGTTTCCTCGTGTGTCAAATGAAGTATGAGAGAAATGATTATTAATAACAAATTATTAATATGGGGAGGTGGAATCCAGGGTTTTTTCCCTTTCTATTTCCTAAAACCCAGTCCTTGTGAAGGACAGAGCTGACAATGAGACATTCTCCTCAATCTTGGCTGGGACCCCACCGCACTGGGAGAGTTTATTCTGAATCTAATCTACTTGAATTCTGGCCCCTTGTTCTACATGGAGGACTGGATGGAGAATAGATCTTTTTGTCTAGATTGCCATAGGTGGAAGTGGTCTTGGTCTGGCTTGGAGAAGAGTGTCTTTGTCCAAGAGTGCTGACATGGCTGACATGATCAGAGTCACGCCCCCCCAGCCCCTCATTAGAATAAGCCTACCTCTCAATATAATATTCATTTTCTCATTAATTGTTAACCAATTAGAGTCGATTTCCATCCATCAGGAACAACCTCTTTTCCAAAGGTATTTAACCATTCAGTGGTCTCCAAGGTTCATCTTTGGTTTCTGAGAGAACCACTGATCTCATTTTATTGATTATCTGCTAGCCATAATTAATAAATTGATTATTAATTACCCAGAAACTCTGTCTCTTGGACTTTTCACTTGTCTCATATGTTTGGACTAGGTGGTCTCTACTCTCCCTTCCAGTTCTAAGTTGGTGAACTATAATACTTATGATATTGATTCTATACCATTTGTATTGTTCTCAGTTTTGTGCACAGGAACAACTGAAAGCAATGTCATCTCCTCCATTTGCTTGTAAGCTTCTTGTAGGCCGTGTTTTACTTTCCTATGTCTCCCTCAGTGCCTTGCATTGGAATGGGGAATACTTGTTGTTTATTTGGTTGATAGGACCCTGGGAATTCTTCCTGGTGTTATTCTTGGGCGCCGTCGTCTATGCTTTCCATTATGGGGCATGTGGCTAGGGCTCAAAATGTAGAGGAACATTAGGAGTGTATGGCAAAATCCAGCCCCTGGGCAGCCATATTGTTCCCCTTCTTTGCCTGGAGTTCAGTCTGGCCCTTGGCTTAATTGGGACATTCCATGGTGCCAGCTCTGACTCCATATGTTACCTATGGATCAGCCCCTAGGTCCATTTGTCCTACCTCAAGCATTTATCTATTTCTACCGTAAGCTGAATCTGGGGCTGACATGCTCATGACAGAGAGCAGGAAGGCTGTTATCAAGCAGGCTTTCCTATTAGGTTCAACTGGAAACAATGAAAGAGGCAGTTTGGTTTAATGAGAAGAGCAATGGATTTGGGGTCAGACTACTGGCAGAAACACCTCAGATTCATGAAGTGTTTGATTTTTAATTAATTTTTGGTTGTTGCATGTTCAGAAACCTTTTACTGTTGTCAGTTTTTTTGCGACTCCATACAGGATTGCGTTGCGACCCACACTTTAAGAAGTGGTGCCATACTCCAAAGGCCTCGTGATGGAAAATGCTATCCACATCCAAAGAAAGAACTATGGAATTTGAATACAGATCAAAGCATACTATTTGCTATATTTTTTTCTCTTCTGTTGAGTTTTGTTTCCTCTTTCTGGTGGTTCCTCCTATTGGTTCTAATTTTTACTTATAACATCACTAATCTGAAAATATCTTTAAAAAAATATCTTTAGTAAGAATGTATATATATATATATACACATATATATATTATATATATAGCCTATATCAGATAGGGTGCTGTCTTGGGGAGGATGGTAGGGAGGAAGGGGGAGAAAAATTTTAAACTCAAAAGCATGTGGAAGTGATTGTTGATAAATCAAAATAAATTAATTAATAAAAAAGTGGTGCCATAGACAATGAATTAGTATGAATACTGAACATATGTACCCTAAATGACATAGCATCTAAATTCTTTTTTTAGGCAATTGGGGTTAAGTGACTTGCCTAGGGTCACACAGCTAGTAAGTGTCAAGTGTTTGGTCTGAGGCTAGATTTGAACTCAGGTCTTCCTGACTTCAGGGCCAGTGTTCTATCCTCTGTGCCACCTAGCTGTGCATCTAAATTCTTAAGGGAAAAGTTAAAGGAGTTACATGACAAAAAAAGACAGTAAAACTATAATAGCAGGGGACCTCAATTTACTTCTCTCAGACCTAGACAAATCTAGTAAAGAAAAAAAAGTTAAGGAGATGAATAGTTTTAGGAAAGTTAGATATGATAGAACTTTGGAGAACCTTAAATGGGAATAGAAAGGAATATACCTGTTTCTCAGCTGTGTATGGCACCTCCACAAAAAAAAATTCCATGTATTAGGACATAAAACACTCACAAAACAGAAAAACAAAAATATTAAACTTGTTTTCTGCCCACAATGCAATAAAAATTTAGTAAAGGGTCTTTGGGACATAGATTAAAAATTAATTGGAAACTAATTTAAATCTAAAGAATGGGCAGGTCAAAGAATAAATCATAGAAACAATGATTTCATTAACAATAATGAAAAAAATGAGAAAATATACCTAAAGTTGTGGGACACAGCCAAAGCAATATGTAGGGGAAAACTGATAATTCTAAATTGTTATATCAGTAACAGATAGAAAGCAGATTAATAAGCAACTTAAAAAAAAGAAAAAGAAAATCGAGCAATTAAAAAACTCCAATTAAACACCGAAATAGAAATCCTCAAAAATTAACAAAATTGAATGCAAAAAATTCAGAACTGTTTTTTTTTAAAACAACAATAGTAACATAGGCCATTAGCTAATTTGATTTTAAAGAAGAAAGTCAAAGTTTCAGAATAAAAAATGAGGTGAATTCTCAACTAATGAAAGGGAAATAAAAACAATTATTAGGAGCTATTTTGCTCAACTATATACCCATATAACTGATGATCTAAATGAAATGGATGAATATTTACAAAAACATAAATTGCCTAGATTAACATAAACATTTATGTTAATAAAAATAAAACACTTGTATAATCCTATCTTAGAAAAAGAAATTGAATAAGTCATAAATTAACTCCCAAAGAAAAAAACCCTAAGATCATATGGATTTACAAGTGAATTCTACCAAACATCTTAAGAACAACTGATTTCAATATTACATAAATTGTTAAAAAAAAAAATAAAGAAGAGATCCTATCAAATTCCTTCTAAGACACAAATGTGGTCTTGATACCTAAACAAGAAAGAGTCAAAACAGAGAAAGAAAACTATGGACTAATTTCCCTAATGAATTGATACAAAAAATTTTTAAAGTAAATGGTAGGAAGGAAATTACAGCAATATATCACAAAGATCATACACTATGACCAGGTTGGATTTATACCAGGAATGCAATGTTGGTTCAATATTAGGAAAACTATAAGCAGGGGCAGCTAGGTGGCATAGTGGATAGAGCACCAGCCCTGAAGTCAGGAGGACCGACCTGAATTCAAATCTGGCCTCAGACCAAACACTTGACACTCACTAGCTGAGTGACCCTGGGCAAGTCCCTTAACCCAAATTGCCTAAAAAAGCAACAACAAAAAAACAAAAAAAGCCATAAGCAGAAATGACTATATTAATAACAAAACAACAAAAATCACGTGATTATTTCAATAGATGCAGAAAAAGCTTTTGACAAAATACAACACCTATTCTTGTTAAAAAAAAAAAACACTAGGAAAGAATAGAAAAAGAAAATATGTCAATTAAGAAAAAAAAATCTCCAGGGAACATCAGTGAACAGAGCAACAAAGAAAGTAAGTGGTTAGACCTAAGAATGGGATGGTTCAGGAGCCCAGGGGCTCTCAGGTCCTGTCACTGTCTTGAGTTGTCATAGATGATCCTGCAGAATCAGTACATCAAGCCTCAAAGATCCAGTGGGGGCCTAACTCTGAGAGGTTGAGATCAATTCAGGAATCTAGGGAAGGTGGGGCAAAGGTGGGGCAAGATCCAGCAGGGCCAATTACTCTACCTAAGCCTGATCCAGGAACAAAGCCCTGATTCAGGGAGAGATAAGTAAGCCAAAGAACATATTGATCAGTTTAAAAGATTATTGTAGATCTAGAGATATCCCCTCAAAAGTAATAAATATTTCTATAACAACTACAGATTTTCCATAAGGATAAAAAAATGAAGGAAGAGACTAAAAAATGAAATAAAAAACTTTTGAGGAGAGAACTGGAAGAATTAATAGCTTAGAGGAAAAAGTGATTAATCTTATTGTGGGGCCCGAATGGGGAAAAGCCATAAAATACAGTAATAAGAGAAAAGCCATAAAAACTTAAACTCTATGAAAGGTGGAAGCCCAAATATGGTGACCTGTTAAAAATCATAACTTAGATACTGAGTCAAAACTTAGATACTATGACCTATGAAAGCAATAACAAGACTATTGTGCCCCAGGTGACTGGTACATGATCAATGCACAAACACGTTTGGGTATAACATTGACTTAATGCTCAAGCTCATTACTAAGCAGAAAACCAAAAATATCCACCAACCAGTACCTCCTCCTCCTGATGAGGCTAGAGGTTAGGGGTCCTGGAATCCCAAAATCCTGCCCGAAAGAATTCAACCCAAGCCTTCTTGCAGCCAAAAACAAGGTTTATTGAAGATTCGCCATATTAGCTAGACTCTTAAGGAATCTGAGCATCTATGGGCTATTGGCTAGATTCTAAGAATCAGAGCATCTTAATGGAGACAAGATGGACCTTATATACAGAAAGACTGTGGGAGGGATCTAGGAGTGGCCAAGTAGTTTGGGGTGACAGGAGGAAGGGCCTAAGGAGATCTGGATGGGAGTGGCTAGTAAGCTGGGGTGAACAGAACTCCTGGGACCTGGACCCAGTGGCCAAGGGAGAATGGAGCCTAGCTAGGATTAAGGGTTGGAAATGGCAGGGGGGCCATAGGGAGGTAAGACAATGGAGGGGAGATTGGGTGTAGCCACAATGAAAGGCCAGTTGATGGGATTATAGCCTCAGGGGAATGCCAGAGATTTGGCCCCGTGGGAAAGTCCAGGGTGGGGCCCAGATTCCAACCCCATCAAAGACAGAGTTCTTAAACTTTTAAAGTTGTTTTTCTTTGTAATGTTGTCTTTGTATAAATTATTCTCCTTGTTCTGCTCACTTCACTTTGTATCAGTTCATACAATTCTTCCCAGATTTCTTAGTATGTCTTAAGTTTGAAAGTACCTTACATACATAGGTAAGTGTAAAGTCTGGAATGCCCGCACCTAGGGAATCCTGCCAAATAGTGGAACAAGTTCAATACCAAAGGAAGAGGCCAAGGAGCTCCAGACTGATTATAGGTAGTGGTTTAATCAATTGGGTTACTTACATTGGGGGGCCAGTATGATAGATCCCTTCCAAGAGTTCAGATAATCAGCAGTCTGGGGTAGCAGCCAGACTAATGGTGCATCCCCACATAAGAACCCCCAAAATCCCCATGGTAAGTGTAGAAAATGGACAAAGGGAGTGATGTGGTTGGAATCTGGGCCCCAGAAAGGAAAAACCCTGGACTTTCCCACATGGCCACATCTCTGGCTTTCTCCTGAGGCTATAATCCCATCAACTGGCCTTTCATTGTGGCTACACCCAATCTCCCCTCCATTGTCTTACCTCCCTATGGCCCCCGGCCATTTCCCACCCCTAATCCTAGCTAGGCTCCTTTCTCCCTTGGCCACGAGGTCCAGGTCCCAGGAGTTCTGTTCACCCCAGCTTACTAGCCACTCCCATCCAGATCTCCTTAGGCCCTTCCTCCTGTCACCCCAAACTACTTGGCCACTCCTAGATCCCTCCCACAGTCTTTCTGTATATAAGGTCCATCTTGTCTCCATTAAGATGCTCTGATTCTTAGAATCTAGCCAATAGCCCATAGATGCTCAGATTCCTTAAGAGTCTAGCTAATATGGTGAATCTTCAATAAGCCTTGTTTTTGGCTGCAAGAAGGCTTGGGTCGAATTCTTTCGGGCAGGACCCGGGTGTTGTGATTTTGGGATTCCAGGACCCCTAACCTCTAGACCGCATCATCTTCAGAGGAACTATGATGATGCATGTAAGTCTCCTGACAGAGAGAGATGGATTCATGGTACAGAAAGAGGCATACGTTTTTAGATTTGACGACTTTGTGGATTCTTTGTGCTCAGCAATGCTTATTTTTTACAAGGAATTTTTTTTTAATGTTGTGGGAGCGATTGGGGATGGAAGGTTAACAATATTAATGCCAAAAAATAATTGAGATTTTTTTAATGCATAGAAGAGAAGGAAGTTCAGAAGAAAACAGAAGTGGGATAGTTTTGAAAGTTACATGTAGAATTATCATATACTAAAAAAAAGCAAACTGTGTGAAATGGAAATTCATTATATTATATACAATCCTTTTTTTTGTGTTCTGCTCTACATAATGAGAAAGCTCTCTTTTTTGAGTTTAAGTTCAGAATTTAAAAAATAAATTAAGAAAAAAGAGCCAGTTAATGTGGTCCTCACCTTCTTGGGTGAGAGGTATCATTCTGTAATAACAGCATAGATTCAGAATGAGGCAATCAGAGTCAGTCAAAAGCACCTAGGGGTGCAGGTAGTGAATGGAAGAGGAATGGAATTCTTTTTAGGCACCTGGATCAGTAAATAACTGGTGTTATTTAGCCTCACAGTAAAAAGGAGTCAAATGGTTATCTTAAAGTCATAAAGTCAATCAAGGGAACCCAATAATCCTAGGCTGAAGACATTTGCTATTTTTTCCTATCTTAGCTCCTGGGGCTATTATTCCATCCTAGCAAGGGAGGAGTTTACCAGCAGCTGCACCCTAGATGATGGTAATGGAGAGTAGCCAATACCATAATGAAGCTGAATTGCTGAAGACTATCAAAGTTTAGAGACAGGTAGAGGGGAAAAGGCCACCAGATCCCAGAAGAGCTGCCAGTAGAAGAGCGGAGATTATAGTGACCAGCAGATGGCAGCAGAGAGCAGCACAATGACATCACCAGAAGCTTTGCGCTCATGTGTCCTTTTCAGATTAGTAAATTCCTCATCAGTGTAGGCTTCTTCATTGTGGTTTTGAATGGGCTCTGACTCACAGAGTACCTCAGACACGGTATTTTTCTGGTATGGTACAGTATTAGACAAAGAGTCTGGTGTTTGGAGCCCTTGGACCTGGTTGTCTGAAGTCAGAAGAGACGGGGAAAGGCTATTACTGAGGCACAAGGATATGTATATAGTCCTTAAGGATTGTTTATTGATGAGAGTGATCAGAGCTCTTATATCTTCCTTGCAAACATAGGGAATCAATGTTAGGGACATGGGTGTGAAAAGACATATATGACCAGAAGTATCTGGAGGGGGGAGGGGAAGGGAACAAAAATTCACAGGCTCTGACCTTTGAGTCAGGAAATCTAATTGCAGCCTACAGAGGGGCAGGAGTGGCACTGAGCTTGGAGTTCTTAAGGTTAGGGGGATTCTTGCCCTCAGTTCCAACTCCCTGCCTCAGGACCTAGCCTTCTGGGACTGTGCTGTGCTTTGTTCTAGGACTCTGGGTGTTCTCGGACTCTTTGTTCTCCAGCTCAGAGGGACTGTTAGAAGAATCAGAGTTAAGCAATTTGGGAGCAGAGGCGACAGGGACAAAAGCTCTGGACACAGACATTGAGAGGACAGGCCAGGCTATGGCTTGTCATTGCAGACGACCTCATAGCTAACACCGACTTTCTAGCGCTTTCCCCTCAGTGAAAAGGATAGGGGTGGGAGTAGGCTGGACTGCAATCAGATCCCACCCTAATATCTGGTCCTAGATCAGCTGTGGGACTTTGGATCTTCTTCGGCTTCTGTCAGACACTTCAGCTTTGATCTTCTTTGTTCTAAGTTTATTCTGCTTTTAACATTCTGCTCTTCTGTTCTACGTCCTAAAGTCTTCTCCAGACCTAACATTCTCTATTCTAAGACCCTTTCCAGCTATAATGTTCTATGGTCTATTCAAGGTCTGACATTTGATGTCTATTTTAAGGTTCTTTCCTGCTTTTAACAGTTTATGAAGCATTTGAAGGAGGACATGATATCCATAGATGAAATGGCGCTCGGTCCGCGGAGATAGCAGTAGACAATAGGGAGGGCAGTGACATCACCAAAGAGCATCTAGGGAGAGATTCCACACCACCATTTCCTTCCTCCCAGTTCTCCCATCCATCTCAAACGTTGTCACTCCTTCCTGTCCGCCCTCTGTTCTCAAACCCTGGAAAACAAACCAATCCACATTACAGAACATGTCCCCAGCCAGGGATTGAAGGTAGGACGAGTCAAGGAGAAGTGGGAAGGATGGGTCTTGCTGATCTTGAAGGCTCTGGACAAGTCAGAGAAAGGCCAGTGTGGAAAAAAACTTGGAGAACAATGAAGAACCATCAAATGGACAAACATGAGGTCAATGGAAAGGGCATTGAGCTACGAATTGGCAGATCTGGATTCTAGGATCATAAATTTAGAGTTAGAAGGAACTTTAGAGATTCCCTAGTCCAACTCCCCCATTTTACTTGTAGTATATGCTACTACTATTTCAACCTACTTTTTCAACCCCCACTTACACTGGCTGGTCAAGCGCCCAGAGCGTAGCTGGTTACACATCCTTTCAGGTTTCTAGGAGTCCTCAGAGGGTCAAAGTCTTCTCCACTGTAACAGCTCACAAGCCCCTACCAGTGTGCTTCACTTCATGATTATCGATCTGTTGTCAATTAGTCAGCCAGACTTAGTTAGCTTTTTAAAACATGTATTTACCAAGGAGGTATAATAACAGTTGGTACAAAACAACCCCTCATTATTGGTCCATTAATGACAGGGGTGTGGTGCAGCCAGATCCTACCCAGATTGTTAAATTTTCAGTGTGGGCGTTTATACCTTAGACATTTGCTACAAATCAGAGCTTGATTTATTGTTTGGTTGGTTACCTAGACTGGAAGGTCTCAGCAATAAAGATTAAGCTTAAAAAAAAAAGATCACTCAAGGAAAAAAGTTTTTATGTATATTTGATAATGTTGATGGGATCCCAAAGGAAAAAGTCTAACGGAGATAGATTAAGGAATAGAGGAAGCCAACCAAGAAGTCTTCCTCTACTGATCTACCAATCTAGGAAATGTTACTCGCAGATTATCACACACATAATACCATGGCAGGGTGCCCCTGCCTTGTTAAAATTAAAATTGAAAAATGTATTATTCAAAATTCACAAAATTAATAACTTAAAATTTAAAAATTAAACTTTCAAATAAAAAAAAACCCCAAAAGTCTATGACACACTCTCCCATCAATACATTCCCAAAGTTCAAGAAAAAGTGGGCTCAAGCTGAGAAGGTGTATGTGGCAAAAGAGAAACAAAGCATCTAGAAATCCTCTGGCTAGAGTCCTCAAGGTGCCCCTCTTAAATGTAGCATAGGTTTTCTGTTGGGCTCATTATAGAGGCTTGAAACTGCCTCTCCTCATCTTGTCCAGTCCATCCTCAGCTTCCAATGCAAAAACTGCTGTTAGCTGCTGCAGTCCCGGGGATGCTGCTAGGATGCCAACGAAAAGTCCAAATCTTCTGGTCCTCTGAAGTTCACAAGGTCTTCCTCTGGTTAAAGTGGGGGTATCAAAGCAAAGGTTGAGGCATTCTCATCCCCCTTCTTGTTCACACCTCTGATTGGTTGATTGAATTGAGATGTATTCTCACCTGGTAAAGGTATCGGGAAATAGCTTCTTGTCAGTTACTCCAAGTGTGGTGGATGATTTGACTGATTTACTTAACTAACCCCCATCCCTTCATGCTGATGAGGAAACAATGCCCAGAATGGTAAAGAGATTTTACTGAGGTCACATAGTTGTTAAATGGCAAAAGCAGGATTTTGGAACTTAGGATTTTTTACTTCAAATCCAGAAGTTTCTTTACTCTCCACTGAGAATTTCCTTATCTATATAATGAGCATAATAGTATCTACTCTGCATATCTCACAAGGTTATAGTGAGGGTCAAATGAGTTAATGAACATACAATCCCTCCTCAAACCCTATACAAATATAAGCTTTTATTATGGAGGATTCTACGGGGTGGATAGTACAAGGACTATTGTCTCCTTTTCATAAATGAGATGAGATTCAGGTTGAGTGACTTGCCCAGATTTCACACAGATAGTGAATGTAAGAGCTAGACCTCAATTCCTGGCCTTCTGAAGCCAGAATTATATTCTTTCTACTATACCACACTTTTTTCTTGCCCTGCGAGGGGTGAGCTGAAGATAGCTTCTAATCAAGAGCCTACTGCCGAATTTTCAGTGGGAGCATTTACACCTTGGAAATTGGCAAACGTCACAAATCAGGCCTTGATTTATTGTTTTGTTGATTGTTTAGACTAAAGAAAGTGATGGAGAAAATGTTAGTAACAAAAATTAAATTTTAAAGTGTGTCGTGCATATATTTTCCTCCTAGAACTGGTTGTTAAAAACATTTACCAGCATAGCCCACTGCCTGTGACCCACTAATAGAGCAGCTCTCGGGCCCAATGTTTCTAGATCACCTATTGGGTCCTAAGGGTGGCATAGTAACAAGTTGTGGTTTAGAGGAGAAAGTTGTGGGTGAGACTTTTAAAGACTGCTTTGGGGTAAGAACCATGGAAGGGATCCAAGTAGAATTACAAATTCTACCATTTGTCTCCTATCTTATCTCTCCTATATTAGTCACTGTGGAAAGGCAGAATTATCAGAAACTTACCTGTCCTTGATGTGTTTTAATCATTTATTAAATAAATGTATATTGGATACTTATTGTATACCTAATTTAATTCTAGGAGTTGGTAGAGAATATAGGAATATTCCTCTTAGCCTCATAAAACAGAACTAGGGACAATTGGTAATACCCCATTGGCTCCCCAACACCTCCACTCCCTGCAAGAGTTCTATCCAGTTGGCTTGACTGCAGAGAAATAAGGTTCTCTCTTCGGTATGTTCCCATCAAGGGGTAAAACTCCAGGGAAATTTTTTAAATAAAGCTTAGTTGTAGGCTTCCCAGATATGGGTGGCAGGCTCCCCCAACTCCTGCACAGGGGCTCTATGTAGAATAGGTATTAGAACAGGTATGGTTTTTATTTCATCACAGAAAATGCATTAGATAACAAATGACTCAGCTGTTCATAGACAAGTGCAGGAACCATGAAATGCTCCTATAACCATTGTGCTTATCAGACTTCCTTGAAAGATAAAAAGACTTTACACTGAACAAATACTGCCCACTCAACAAGTACTTGCATCACTTCACTGGAACAAACCACAGCAATATCAGGAAGGATTAGCAAGGTCCAGATCTTGTGGCCCCTCGAGGCCACAAGGCTTAGTTTTCTGGCCTGCAGGAAGCCCCTGCTGGTTTTCTCACTCTTCACTGACAAGTGAGCTACTAAAGAAATTGTCCTTAATAATAATAGTACTACTACTACTACTGCTACTACTACTATACTACTGCTGCTGCTGCTACTACTACTACTACCACCACCACCACCACTACTACTACCACCACCACCACCACCACTACTACTACTACCACCACCACCACTACTACTACTGCCATGGCCAGTACCTGACAAAGGAACTCTGAAATTTAGGATTAGCCATGAGTTAACCCTCGTGGTTGAAAGTGTTCATTCTCAGGATTGTTGATGTTTGACCTATGCCTAGAAAAATAACAGAAAGGCAGAAGGCAGTCAGAAGCTGGAAAGTCCAGGAATTAGGAGGTCCAGGAATTGCTCCCTCAGGCCATGTGCTTCTGCTGTAAGGTGCTGTTGCTGTGTGTGTGTGTGTGTGCGTGCGCGCGTGCATGCACGTGCATAGAGAAATCTGGTCTAGAAGACCGAGGAAAAGAAAGCTCTAAAATGAGGGAGGTGTTTGACAGCTCACTCAAGATGCCAGCAGCGAAAGAGTTACTCTGATGAGAGTCCATTCTCTCTCAGAAGAGCCCGTCTTGAATCATCAAGAACTAGCCTGAATTAACCAAATAGAAAAATGGGATAGGGTGCATAATCAGCCTCATGGGAGATGCCCCTTCTGAAAAAAGTTCATGCCTGTAATTTCATGCTGGTAATTGAGGGGACTCATCAACCTTCCCCATTCCTCAATTATAGTAGAAATTACAAATAGACAAATAGGCTTAATATTAAAACAAAAACAAAAACCACCTTATTGCTAATTACAGTTATCCTAAACTGGAATTAGATGTCTTTGGTAGTAATGGGTGGCAGTTGTATGACCACTCATTTCTCACCTGGCTGCACTACTCTGTGACTTCTCTAAATTCTCCACTGTGCCTTAGGAAGCTCATTATTGGGAAAGTCTCATTATTCTGAAAGATAAGAATAGCTAACATTTATATAATGCCTATGTTCCTTTTGTTTTTTGCTTTGAATTCCATTTTATGTCCATTAGTTCTCTCACTCCACTGAAAAAGAAAAATGAAACCCTTTAAACAAATATGCATGGGCAAGCAAAATAAATTCAAAAATTGACCGTGTCCAAAAAGATGTTTCACTCAGCACTGAGTCTATCATCTCTCTGTCAGAAAGTTGGTAGCATGTTTCATCATAAGTTTTCTGGAATCCTGGTTAGTCATTGCATACATGAGAGCTCTTTAGCTATTCAAAGCTGTTTGCCTTTACAGTGTTGTTAATTTGAAACTGAAAATTGATAATCCCCTCTATTTTAAGGCTTAATCAAGTTAGTACATATCTGTGACTCACCCTCATCCTTGGACACCATTCATTGGCAACCACTATCCTGACTAATAAATTGATCATGTTCAGAATTATGTTGCCTCGGTTTACTATTATTTTAATTGTGCAAGCCTGCCATGGTTCGAGACGGGACCCTAACCCTTGCAGGGCTGCCTCTGAGGATGACTCCCTAGAGTGCTCTGGTGGAGAATTTTCACTGAGGGACTCTTACACAGAGGGCTGTTTTGAAGGACAAACTTCCCTTGACTCTGAACCCAAATTATCCAAGCCAGGTAGGTCTCTCTTCTTTTGATCTTAGTAAGCCCAGAACCCCAAGAGAATAAAATATTCCCCACAGTGTTGGAAATCTGTTAAAATCCCTACCCAAACTACTGTCCAGTTCAGAAAATCAGTCAATTCTCTTTATAGGTTAAGGAGAAAAGTGTCTGATTGTAAAGAGATCAGAGCTCTTCCTAGTCTGGCAATAGTGCACTATAAAGAAATCAGGGAACTCTCAAATTAAAAATCCTGACAAGTCTCAAATTTGGCCTGAGAAAGGGACCATGTCATTCTAATTTTTTGGGGGGGCAAAAGACTAAAAGGGTAGACTTTTAAAATAGCTCTCAGGGACTTAACTCTCATGAGCTTTTCAACAGCGGGAGTTAATGAGGAAACATTTTTAGTACTTTCACATGTTTGCTGTGCTGTCTGTCCAGTTTGTTATCAGTGAACATTTGTTTGTTTATATCCTTAGGCATAAATTGTCCACCCATCCCTCCCTATGATTGGTAGCGATGGGGTTGGGATCTGGGCCCCAGAAAGGAAACACCCTGGACTTTCCCACATGGCCAAATCTCTGGCGTTGGCCTGAGGCTATAATCTGTTCTCCCTTGGCCACAGAGGTCCAGGTCCCAGGAGTTCTGTTCACCCCAGCTTACTGGCCACTCCTAGGTCCCTCCCACAGGCTTTCTGTATATAAGATCCATCTTGTCTCCATTAAGATGCTGAGATTCTTAAAATCTAGCCACAGTTTAGATTCTGATAATCTAGCCACTGCTCTGATTCTTATAATCTAGCCAATGCTCAGATTCCTAAAATCTACCACTGCTGAGATTCTGAAAATCTAGTCACTGCTTAGATTCTTACAATCTAGCCACTGCTTACTCATGTTCAGACTCCTTAAGAGTCTGCCTAATATGATGGATGTTCTAATAAACCTTCTCTTTGGCTGAAAGAAGGCTTGGGTCGAATTCTTTCGGGCAGGACTTGTGTGTTGTGATTTTGGGGTCCCAGGACCCCTGAACCCCTAAACTGAATCAGTAGCAACCATCCCAATGCTGTCTTGAGCATGATGATATAATAGCAATCACAATAGGAAAGGCTACCAAGCCTTGGAACACTGGACCACAAAGAGAGACTCCCTGTTAGGGTCTCCTGGGCTCCATTTAGATTCATAAGCTGAAGACCAGGTCTATGACTAGGCTTCAAAGGCAGCCACACCTACTTGGCCAGTTTAAACTGAGTCATAATAGAAAGTGAGGGCTGAGGGATTTAGCCAAACCATGTGAACCCTTGGACAGGGACCCCCAGGGAAGGATTAGAGGGAAGGAAGGAAAATTACTTGTCTCACATATAAAAGAAGCCCTGTGCCAGTAGACCAATTTCTCCTGCATGTGGGAAGAATCCCTGTGGCACCTTAAATAGAAAAGGAAATTGTCAATAAAGCCTTGAAATTAATTCTTTAAAAATTGTGCACATGTACTTTTGACTAAATTTTCTAAAAGAGAACATAAATTCTAAAAGGAGGAGCGAGGTTTGAAGCAAAATTTATACCAGTAACTTCTTTTTTTCAGTTGGCTCCTAAAGACCTTATAGTTAACACTATATTTTGATTAAATTCTGAAGTATTGTAACTTGTGATCAATTTTACATATTGGGAAGTTGTATAAAATTTTGTCTAAAATTGCAAAAGATTCAGCTGACAAATTATTTTGGTCTAAAATTGGCACTTTGAAAAAATGACATGTTATTAATAAGGGCAAACTACAAGGGAAGATGACACTTGTAACTCTTGAGAACTGTATTGTCATTACACCATGTTAAAGGTGTATACATAAAGGGGGTAGGTATAACTTGACTTTGATGTAGTGATGAAAAAAATCCAATCAAGAGGGTTAAATAGATTAAGTAAAAAGTAAGTGGATTAATCTGATCTAACTAAGAAAATGTACTGAGAGAAAAGGAAAGAAGGAGTCAGACAAGGGTAAATTACATCACAAAAACCTATTACAAGCAGAGGAAAAGAAGGGAGGGAAATGAGCATTGTTTGAACCTTACTCTCATCAGATTTAGCTCTAGAAGAGAATAACATAATCAGTTAGGTATAGAAATCTAAGTTGCTATATAGGCAGTAGGAGGGAAAAGGGGAAAGAAAAGAGAGGGGGGATAGAAGGGAGGGAAGAAGTAGTAAGGGTAAAAGGTAAGAAAAGGGAGGGAGCTAATAGAAGGGAGGGTGGAGTGAGGGAGGCCAGGGTCAAATGAGAAAGGAAAGGGAGAAAGGAGAAAAAAAAAAAGCATAAATGTTGGAGGGGGAAAGGGGGGAAGGATGAAGCAAAAGACACAGATAGTAATCATAACTGTGAATGTGATATATGAATGTAATGGAATACTATTGTGCTATAAGAAATGGTAAACAGTCAGACTTCAGAAAAACCTGGAAAGACTTTTATGGTTTCATACTGAGTGAAGTGCCACAGAACCAGGAGAATGTTGTACACAGTAACAGCCACATTGTGCAATGACTGACTTTGATAGACTTATCTCGTAGCAATGCAAGGATCTAAGGGAACTCCACAAGCCTCATGATGGAAAATGCTATCCACATCCGAAGAAAGAACTATGGAGTCTGAATGCAGATTGAAGCATACTATTTTCTATTTTTTTTCTTCTATTGTGTTTTGTTTCCTCTTTCTGGTGGTTCCTCCTATTAGGTCTAATTCTTACAACATTACCAATGTGAAAATATGTTTAATAGGAATGTGTATGTATAGCCTGTATCAGATTGCGCGCCTTCTTGGGGAGGGAGGGGGAGAAAAATTGAAAACTCAGAAGCTTATGGAAGTGATTGTTGATAAATCAAAATAAATTAATAAAAAATAGCTAAAAAAAAGAAAAATAAGATGGGCCACTGAACAACCTTACGCCTATCAAATGAATTATTGGTTCAACAGTTAAGTAAATTCTGAAGGGGATTACTAAAAATAGAACTTTTAAATTATGTAAAGACTAGCCTAAAACATGTAAAAATCCAGATGATCCTTGATCTGGTCCAAAGAAAGGACTTTCAATTATCTGAGATTACTGAAAATACAAAACTTACAGTTTCTACTGTATGAGTTTAACTGATTTTATTCTGTATTAATTTTATAATTGAGTCAGCTCTGAGTTAGTTTAAAGTTACATGTTAACTTATCATCCCCAAAAGGTGTGCTGTCCATCTTTGCCTGTCCTAGTACAATTCGGTATGGTCTCGTCTCCCTAACAAATCCTTTTTTTGTGCCAGGGAGTCTGCTAACTCAGGTCTACTAACAAAGTCTTCAAGATACTGATGGGTCCCATTAAATAATTAACATTTCTTAATTGTCAGAGAGGGGTGGTCACTAGCCCTGAGTGGGTGTGCTAGCTCAATTTCTTTAAAACAATCAATCATGTTGTTCCCACACCCACAATGCTGTCTACCCTGTAACCAATCCTATTGTCTTCCCCACCTACCCAACTCTGTATTCCTCGAAACCATATTAAGGCTAGTGAGCCCTATCTCAGGGTCTTTGGTCATTGGGAGATTCCGTTGACCCAATTTGTTTGTTACTGTTAACCTAACTAATAAATTAATCATGCTTGGATCATTGTCTCAGATGATTGTTTACCTCAATTTTCAAACATAACATTACAGTCAGTGACATTGTGTGCACTGACTTTTTGACTAAACTAAAGAAAGGGAAATCATTGCTGTCAAGTACATTAGTATGTCTGTCTTGTTGTATTATCTGGCTTTTATGGTAAATGCTGTTAACTTCTTCCTGTGGTTTTGATGATAGGATCTAGACCTCAGAAGGAAAGACCCTGGACTTTCCTATATGGCCAAATCTCTGGCAGTAGCCTGAGGCTATACTCCCAGCCTACACCCAACCTCCCAACCTGAGTGATGCTTCCAGGCAAAGGTTGCCCTAGAGCCCAAGGCCATTGCCAGTGGGGCCCATGCTGTAGCTGCTGCCTCTCCCACCTCCTTCCTTTCCCAGGTGGGGGAGGGCGAAATCAGAGGTGAAGGGTAAAGGGTGACACTCTATTCTATGAGAGGGGTTAACAGATACCCTCTTGACTCAGGAGACAGGAGTGGGAGAAAAGAGTGACCTTAATGATCAATCACAAAACCTCCAGAATCTGCCAAGATATTTTTAGCTGTTCTAACTTTCCCTGTAACCTCCATGAAGGAGGATTCAGAGGTGCAAAGGGAAGGGACTAAGTAAGCTTCAGGGAATCAAAAAGCAACTGCAGTTTTTTCCAATTTCCTAGCACCAAGGGAATTAACAGATACACTTCCAGATAGGGCATCTGTCTTCCTTGTCCTTTATGCTGTGGAAGGTGTACTCAGGTCCATGGCCTTGAACTGACCCAGTGGACAGAGAGCCTGAGAGTGTCAGGCCCAGTGCTAGACAGCCTTGTAACTGTCTGCCCGAAAAGCACCTCCAAGCCTTGGTGCTTGGAGAGTGACCCCAACTGCAGAGCAAGAAAGGGAAGGAGAGGAGGCTTACATACCTTCCAGTCTTGACTGGAGAAGAACTTGGGGTTAGGCAGTTTCCCCATACGGACCACCAAAATGATGCGGTTTAGGGGTTCAGGGGTGCTAGGACCCCAAAATCACAACACACAAGTTCTGCCCGAAAGAATTCAACCCAAGCCTTCTTTCAGCCAAAGACAAGGTTTATTAGAACATCCTTCATATTGGGCAGACTCTTAAGGAGTCCAAACATGAGTAAGCAGTGGCTAGATTATAAGAATCTAAGCATCTTAATGGAGACAAGATGCACCTTATACACAGAAAGACTATGGGAAGGATCTAGGAGTGGCCAAGTAGTCTATGAGGTAATAGAATTCCAGGGAACTGGACCACATGGCCAAGGGAGAATGGAGAAATGGCCTGGGGCCATAGGGAGGTCCACAATGAAAGGCCAGTTGATGGGATTATAGCCTCAGGGGGAATGCCAGAGATTTGGCCATGTAGGAAAGTCCAGGGTTTTTCCTTTCCCAGACCCCAACCCCATCACCAGCACCCCTAAACCTCAATAGTTTGATTAGCCAAGGGATGAATAATGAATATTAGCCATATTTCTGAGAAACTTTCAAAGCCTTCTAAAAGGAAAGTCTCTGTCGCTCTTGTCTCTGTCTCTAAGCTGGAAACATAGACCAGACACTCAGATAAGAAGGGAATCTTTGTACTTAGTCTGTGGAAATTTATCACATTATGAACTGCAGATTAAAATTACTGCCTAAATTGTAATATCTTTACTGTAAATTTCCAAATTATAGTAACTACTAAAACATCTTAGTATATTTTGTAAGTTTAAAGATTAAGGTTAAGCACATATCATCTCTCTCCCTTTTCCTGGAGGGTGATAGAAGGACTAGATTATAAAAGACCTGAAGCTAGTTTAAAACAATTCAACAAGATTTAATTGTCTGGACAAAGTAGTTTGGTATTGCAATCCAGTTAGAGACAAAAGTTGTGACTGAAATCGAATTTCTCTACTGTGAATTTCTGAATTGTGGTTTGAAATATTGAAATGTTTTAGTTTTTTGGTTTTTTTTTTGTTTTGTTTTAGGCAACTGGGGTTAAGTGACTTGACGAGGGTCACACAGCTAGTAAGTGTCAAGTGTTTGGTCTGAGGTCAGATTTGAACTCAGGTCCTCCTGACTTCAGGGCCTGTGCTCTATCCACTGTGCCACTTAGCTGCCCCTTGAAATGTTTTAGTTTTGTTTTAAAGAAAAATAAAAATAAATAAGCTGTGAAAGTTACATGGAAACGACATTTAGACCTTTTATCACTCTTTCACCAGAGAGTGACAGGTTTGTTATTTTCCTCCCTCCAAATGGAGATTAGTTCTCTAGCAGAAACAGTGCTCCAAATATTAGTCAATAAATTTGACAATCTAAATGAAATGAATGAATATCCACAAAAATACAAATTACTCAGATTAACAGAAGAAGAAATAAAATACTTAAATAGCCCGATCTTAGAAAAAGAAGCTGAATAAATCATCAATGAACTTTCTAAGAAAAAATCCCCAGGACCAGATGAACTCACAAGTGAATTCTATCAAACATTTAAAGCACAATTAGTCCCAATAATATATAAACTACTTAGAAAAATAGGCAAAGAAGGAATTCTACCAAATTCCTTTTACAACACAAATATGGTGCTGATACCCAAATCGGGAACAGCCAAAACAGAGAAAGAAAATTACAGACTAATTTCCCTAATGAATATTGATGCAGAAATTTTAAATAAAATACTATCAAAAATATTACAGCAATCTATCACAAGGATCACACATTATGACCAGGTGGGATTTATACCAGGAATGCAGGGTGGTTCAATATTTAGCATAATTGACCACATCAATAACAAAACCGACAGAAATCATATGATTATCTCAACAGATACAGAAAAAAGTCTTTGACAAAATACAGCACCCATGCCTATTAAAAACCCTAGAGAGCATAGGAATAAATAGAGCTTACCTTAAAAATAATACAAAATATTTATCTAAAACCATCAGCAAGCATTATCTATAATGGTGATAAACTAGACGCATTCATAATAAGATCAGGGATTGTATTGCAAGGATGCCCATTATCACCTCTATTATTTAGCATTATACTATAAATGTTGGCTATAGCAATAAGAGAAGAAAAAGAAGTTAAAAGAATTAAAGCAGACAGTGAAGAAACAAAACTATCACTCTTTGCAGATGATATGATATTCTACTTAGAAAATCCTAGAGAATCATGTAAAAAACTTCTTGAAATTATTAACAACTTTAGCAAAGTTGCAGGATACAAAATAAAACCACATAAATCACCAGCATTTTTATATATTACCGACAAAGTCCAGCAGCAAGAGATAGAAAGAGAAAATCCATTTAAAATAACTGTAGACAATATAAAATACTTGGGAATTTACTTGCCAAGAAAAACCCAGGAAGTACATGAACACAATTATAAAACAATTTTCACACAAATAAAATCAAATCTAAACAATAGGAAAAATATTAATTGCTCATGGGTAGGCCAAGTCAATATAATAAGAATGATAATTCTATCTAAATTAATCTATTTATTCAGTGCCATACTAATCAAACTACCAAAAATTATTTTATAGAGCTAGAAAAAATAATAACAAAATTCATCTGGAAGATCAAAAGCTCAAGGATATCAAAGAAATCAATGAAAAAAAATGCAAAAGAAGGTGATCTAGCCATACCAGATTTCAAAGTGTATTATAAAATGATAATTATCAAAACAATCTGGTATTGGCTAAGAAATAGAGTGATGGATCAGTGGAATAGGTTAGGTACACAAGACACAGTAGTCAATGACTATAGTAATCTACTGTTTGAGAAACCCAAAGACTCCAGCTTTTGGGATAAGAAGTCACTGTTTGACAAAACTACTGGGAAAACTAAAAAACAGTATGGCAGAAACTAGGCATAGATCAACATCTCACACCATACACCAAGATAGGGTCAAAATGGGTATGTGATTTACACATAAAAAGTGATACTGTAAGCAAATTAAGAGAGCATGGAATAGTTTATCTGTCAGATTTATGGATAAGGAAAGAATTTAGGACAAAGAAGCTATAGAGAGCATTACAAAATGTAAAATAGATATTTTTGGTTATATAAAATTTAAAGGTTTTTGCACAAACAAAACCAATGCAACCAAAATTATATGGAAAGCCGAAAACTGGGGGAAAAATTTTGCAACAAGTATCTCTGATAAAGGCCTCATTTCTCAAATATATAGAGAAGTGAGTCAAATTTATAAAATACAAGTTATTCCCCAATTGATAAATGGTCAAAGGATATGAACAGGCAGTTTTCTTTCTTTTTTTTCCTTTTTTTCATTAATTTATTTTGATTTATCAACAACCACTTCCATATACTTTTGAGTTTAAAATTTTTCTCCCCCTTTCTCCCCACCACCCTCCCCAAGATGGTGCACAATCTGATATAGGCTATACATATACATTCCTATTAAACATATTTTCACATTAGTGATGTTGTAAGGAAGAATTAGAACCAATACGAGGAACCACCAGAAAGAGGAAACAAAATTCAACAGAAGAGAAAAAAAATAGCAAATAGTATGCTTCGATCTGCATTCAAATTCCATAGTTCTTTCTTTGGATGTGGATAGCATTTTCCATCATGAGACCTTTGGAGGTGTCTTAGATCCTTGTATTGCTGGAAAAGGTTAAGTTTATCAATATTAGTCATTATACAACGTGACTGTTATCACGTACAACGTTCTCCTGGTTCTGCTTACTTCCCTCAACATCAGACCATATAAGTGTTTCCAGGTTTTTCTGAAGTCAGCCTGTTCATCATTTTTTATAGCACAATAGTATTCCATCACATTCATATACCCCAACTTGCTCAGCCATTCCCCAGTTGATGGGCATCCTCTCAATTTTCAATTCTTTGCCACCACAAAAAGAGCTGCTATGAATACTTTTGTACATATGGGTCCTTTTCCCATTTGTATGATCTCTTTGGGATACAGCCCTAGAAGTGCTATTGCTGGGTCAAAGGCTATGCACATTTTTATAGCCCTTTGGGCATAGTTCCAAATTGCTCTCCAGAATGGTTGGATCATTTCACAACTCCACCAACAATGCATTTTTTCCATGTGACTATAGATGGCTTTAATTTCTTCATCTGAGAACTGCCAAACAGGCAGTTTTCAAATAAAGATATCAGAGCTATCACATGAAGAAATGCTCTAAATCACTATTGATCAGAAAAATGGAAATTAAAACAACTCTGAGGCATCACCTCGCACCTATATGGCTAATATGACAAAAAAGGAAAATGTTGGATGTTGGAGGGGATGTGGGAAAACTGGGACACTAATTCACTGTTGGTGGAGTTGTGAACTGATCTGACCATTCTGGAGAGCAATTTGGAACTGTGCCCAAAGGGCTATAAAACTATGCAAACCCTTTAATTCACCAATACCATTGCTAGGTCTATATCCCAAAAACATCCAATAAATGGGGAAAAGTGCCTATTTGTACAAAAATATTTATAGCAGTTCTTTTTATGGTGGCTAAGAATTGGAAATCAAAAGGATGCCCATCAGTTGGAGAATGGCTAAACAAACTGTGGCATATGATTGTAATGAAATATTATTATGCTATAAGAAATGACAAGCAGGATGATTTCAGAAAAGCCTGGAAATTCCCAATTGATAAATGGTCAAAGGTTATGAGTAGGCAGTTTTCCAATGAAGAAATCATAACAATTTATAGTCATATGAAAAAATGCTCTAAATTATTATTAATTAGAGAAATGCAAATTAAAACAATCTTGAGATATCATTTTATACCTATCAGATTGGCTAAAATGATAGAAGGAGAAAGTGGCAAATGTTGGAGGGGTTATGGAAAAATTGGGACCTTAATTCATTGTTGACAGATCTGTGAGCTCATATCCAACCATTTTGAAGGGAGATTTGGAATTATGCCCAAAGAGTTATTAAATTGCCTATCCTTTGACCCAGCAATACCACTGTTAGTTCTGTTTCCCAAGATGATTAGGGAAAATGGAAAAGAAGCTACATGTTCTTAAATATTTGTAGCAGCTCTCTTTCTGGTGGCAAAGAAATGGAAATTGTAGGGATGACCCTCAAGTGAGGAATGGCTGAACAAATTGTGGTATATGTTCACGAGATATTACTCTGCTATAAGAAATGATGAGCTCAATGATTTTAAAAAGCATGGAGAAACCTCCACAAAATAATGAAGAGTGAAATGAGCAAAACCACGAGAATGGCGTATATAGTAAGAGCAATATTGTTTTAAGAGCAACTTTGAGCAACCAAGTCATTCTGACTTATAAATACCCAAATTAATTGCAAAGAATCCTATGAAGGAAGATGCTGTTTGAATCCAGAAAAAGAACTGACATATATGTATATATATATATATGTATATGTATATATGTGTGTGTATGTGTATATATTATATACATGTATATATGTATATATACATGTGTGTATATATTATATACATATATGTGTATATATATTGTATATACACGTGCACATATAGATTTGTGTCTAATGGTAGCCATCTCAAAGTTTGGGGTGGGGGAAAGGAAAAAAAAGAAAGTCACATGATAACTTTGTTTTATATTTGAAAGGAATAGCAAGATGTACATAGTGGATCTGCAATTTCAGGCGCAATCCTGTTTTTCTATCCCACTTGGTTATGGAAATGCTTGTGTTATTTCTTAAGTTCAGAACAAAATAAATAAATTTTAAAAAAAGATACCCTTCAAGCTACATCTACATAAACCTTTCCTAATCCTCCCTACTCCTTCTCCCCCAAACTAACATGTATTCGTATTGTATGTATTATGTATCTATTTATACATGTACATGTTGTTTCTCACAGCTGTTCAAGGGTATTTTCTCTAGGCTCAGGTTGCTTTCCAGTTTGGGGAACAGCTGCTTTCAGGATCTTTCTGAGAGTTTGTAACAGCTTGGATAACTAAGGAGGGCCTCCAGTGTAGGATATAATGTTTCATCCTATCCTTTCTGTTCCCACTGCTATTACCCTAATTAAAACCCTTATCACCTTATGCCCCCCCCCAAAAAAAAGAAAAGAAAAAGAAAAACTTTGAAAGACTTATATAAACTGATGCATAGTGAAGTGAATGGAACCAGGAGAATGTGGTACATAGTAACAGCAATATTATTCGATGAAGAACTGCGAATGACTTAGCTATTCTCAACCATACAATGATACAAGACAATCTGAAAGGACTAATGATGAAGCATACTATCTGCCTCCAGAGAAAAAAACTGATATTGATTGAATACAGACTGAGCATGCTACTTTTCACTTTCTTTCTTTCATTTTTTTCTTTTATTTGAGTCTTCTTATAAAAAATGACTAATATGAAAATATTTTACATAATTGCACGTGTATAACCTATACCTGATTGATTACCATCTCAGGGAGGGGAGAGGAGAGGGAGGGAAGGAGGGATAGAATTTGAAACTTAAAACTTTAAATAAAAATGTTAAAAAATTGGAAAAAAAAATAGTAGAGATTCCATTCCCCACAAAAACAATGACAACAACAACAACAAATATGCTTAGTGTTAGATATTCTCACTGCTGCCCAAGATGGAGCCTGTGCCATTGTTAATTACTCCTGCTGTTCTTATATTAATATGTTAGGGGAAATTGTCACAATGTATTATGTTTGATGCTCAGTGAATAGCTAATAAAACCCATGTAATACCAAGTAATGATAACTGGTGGGACCCTTCATCTTGGTTTTCTTCAATTTCTCCTGGCTTGGGGCATATGTTCTCTACTTTGGTTAAATATGTTCTCCTTGCCCTAGGCCTCATAACCATCCTCCAGCATTGTATTAACTGTTGTATTACTTGTAGCACTAAGCTTTTCTCTAAATTAGTTCCTAGTGATTATAGATATTTTACTAGGTTGTTTTCCAAAGAGATAATTTACCCTGCCTTTCCACTTCTGTGATTCTCACTTTGGCCTACAGAATGCTAAATGATTCCCTATGTGTTAGAGGTTTTTAACCTTAGGCCTAATGGTTTTGAGCCATCCGACAAGCCTCCCTTTAAGGAAGGTTGGAAGCTTATGCTATAGTAATGATAAAATGTATAGATGATCCATTGAGGCACTGCAGTTCCTCAAAGGACTCAAGGTGGGAATTGTGTAATTGAAAATTGATGATCCTTTCTATTAAAAAATTAAGGCTTACTCAAGTTAGTGTGTATCTGTTATTTACCATCAGTGTGAATGTAAATTTCTCACTCCTGTTGTTTTTGTTACCCTTTTCTATTCTTGTAATTTCACCCACCACCCTTTTTTTTTTTTTTTTGCTTTTTTGATGAGCAGTTGGGGTTAGGTGACTTGCCCAGGGTCACACAGCTAGTAAGTCATCACTCATTTCTCAGAAAAATTCGCTCAAGAGAAAAGTCAAACCTGTTCTTTGAAATGCTGATGTCAAGTTGTTCTATGAAATTCAAGTTGGTGTTCTCCAAGGTTTCCATGATTATACTAACTCAAAAGTTTATGGAAGTGATTGTTGATAAATCAAAATAAATTAGTAAAACATTTTTTAAAAAAAGGAAATAGTATGCAGGGGCAGCTAGGTGACACAGTGAAGACTCTGGTCTTGTAGTAGGAGGACCTGACTTCAAATCCGGCCTCACACACTTGACACTTACCAGCTGTGTGACCCTGGGCAAGTCACTTAACCCCAATTGACTCACCAAAAAAGTAAAAAAAAAAAAGTAAATAGTATTTTATTTTTTCCACTTACATGTAAAGATAGTTTTCAACATTCATTTTTGTAAGATTTTGAGTTTTAAATGTTTCTCCCTTCCTCCTAACCCCCTCCCCAAGACAGCAAGCAATCTGATATAGGTTATACATGTGCAATCATGTTAAACATATTTCCACATTAGTCATGTTGTGAAAGAAGAAACAGAACAAAAGGAAAAACCATGAAAAACAAAAAAAAACAAAATAAAGTGAAAATGTATGCTTTGATCTGCATTCAGACTCTACGGTTCTTTCTCTACATGTGGATGGCATTTTCCATCATGAGACCTTTGGAGATGTCTTAGATCCTTGCATTGCTGAGAAGGGCTGTCTTTCAATGTTAGTCATCGCACATTATGGCTGTTACTGTGTATGACGCTCTCCCGGTTCTGCTCACTTCACTCTGCATCAGACCATTCAAGTCTTTCCAGGTTTTTCTGAAGTCTGCCTTATCAGTTCAGTGATGTACTTACAGTGATCCTGCTCTTGTTCATCAGTCTCTCTTGACATGGAAACGATGTAAAAGAAACCATAAGCATGAGCAGTCAATGGAACATAACACAGGGTGTAGTAGTTACAGCCAACAGTTCACAGTATTTTTTGTTTAATCAGCTCCTTATTTACTGTTACAGTTTTTCTAAAGTACTTTAAAAATATTGTTTAAATTTTCTATATTGAAAGTTCTTTAGTGTTGTTTTCCCACGTAGAAGCAATTGTAGTATTTGCCCTCAAACAAGGATCAATGGTAATATAAATTGATAAACGCTGAAGAAGGATTTTTTAAAAGGGCCAGTATTGTAAAGTTAGAGATAAAGGTACCGTTTAAAAAAGGCTATGTAGTTTTCTGATCCAGTTATTGATTAGTGTCAACCATTTATTTGAAAAGTGTGGCAAATTTTAATTAGACTGGAATTATTTATGCCAAGGTCAAAGTATTCAGATATTGAAAAAGGAATTCCAGATAACGGAAACTCAACAAATTTTATAGCACTTAGTTATCAGTCAGTTGCTATATTAACCTTATAAATAGAAAATTCAGATAGGGAGTCAGAAAATTAATTTTGTATTCTGTTAACAAGCATTTTAGCACCTACTATGTGTCAGGCATTGTGCCAAATGCTAGGATCTGACAAAACGCACGAAACCAGTCACTGCTCTAAAAGGCTGCACTCTAATGGATGACAACATTAAAAGAACTATACACAAACCATATATGTATGTATGTATGTGCACACATATGTACAGTCACACACATGTATATATGCATGATAAATTGGAGATATACAACAAAAGGAAGCCACTAGTATTAAGTGGAATTGGAAAAGGCTTTTTGTAGAGAAGTTAGGATTTTCCTGAGACTTAAAGTAACTCAAGGAATTAAGGAGGAAGAGAATTCCAGGCATGGAGGACAGTCAGTGAAAGTATATAGATTTGCAAGATGGAATGTCTTGTGCAGGGAACAATAAGGAAACCAGTGTCACTAGATTACAGGATACTTGGAGGGGAGAATGAGGTGTAAGGATACCAGAAAGTTAAGATGGGACAAGATTATGAATAGCTTTTAAAGGCAAACAGAGAATTTTAAATTGGTTCCTGGAAGTAATTGGGAGTCACAGGAGTTTATTGAATAGAATGAGGCAGCATGGTCACAACAGAGCTTTGGGAAGAATGATTTGGCAGCTGAGTGGAAAATGGGGAGGGGGGAGAGATGGGATAGCAGGCAGTGAGAGAAAGTGAGGATTCTAGAAGGGAAAGATAATTTTAAAGCGCTGAGAATTTACAGACAACATTATGGTAAATGTTATAACATAACTCTGTGAACGAAACATGTCACGTTCTGATTTAGGATGTAGCTTTCTTACAGTGTGTTATCATTTACAACTAAAGAAAAATGTGAATAAATTCATCTCGGTTATTCTTGGTTATATGACAAATGTTTAAACATTGTATTTTTGTATTAATTCGGTGTAGTGCTTCATTTTGGCTGTGTATAGTGTACTTTATGCTATTACTGTTGTGTTATGTTGACCAGATACTGTAGTATTGCTAATCGTTTCTATTTGTAGTATCATATTGCTTTCCAACTCCAAGAAGTTTAATTCTTTTTAAAATATTTGATATTATTTATGCATTTTGTAAGTATTTTTGTTCATTTCTAATAAAACATGAATATTAAATTATTAAAAAAACATTTATTGGGCACCTATTATTCGTAAGACACTGTGCTAGGCACAGAGAAAAAAATGAAACAGTTCTGCAAACAGCAACTCAAGGAGCTTACATTCTACAGTGGGGAATACAACTTTTACACAGATAAGTAAATATGAAGTAATTTCAAGACAAAAATGGCACTAACAAATGGGAGGGTCAGGAATGAGTTTTGCTTTGAAGAAGGCTGTGAATTCCAAGAGGTGGAAACGAGGAAGAGTTGAACCCTGCGGCACTCGATCTGACTATCCTTTCTAGTTATTGTCCTACTCACTCACTCTTCTTAGCTAAAATCCTTGAGACAGCAGTCTAGAATCCATGCCTCCCCTTCCCTTCCTCCTATTCTCTTCTAAACCTTCTGCCATCTGGCTCCCAACCTCATCGTTCAATGGAACTTCTCTCTCCAAAGGTACCAAAGATCTCTTCATTGCCAGTTCTGGTGACCTTTTCTCAGTCTTCATACTTCTGGACCTCTTTGCAACCTTTGACACTGATAATTCCCCTTGTCTTCTGTATTCTCTCTCCTCTCTGACTTTTTGTAACACTGCTCTCCCTGTTGTCTGAACCACTCCTCAACCATGGATGGATCTTCAGTCAGATCCACTTACTATGGACTGCCCAAGGTTCTGACCTGGGCCCTCTTCTCTACCTCCTCTATGTTGTCTTGCTTGGTGATTTCATAAACTGGATGACCCATAGGCATCTCAAACATAACATACTAAAAAAAAGAATTCATCATCTTTCCCCTCGGATCCCCGTTACTGTTCCGGGTACTATCGTCCTCTCAGTCACACAGGCTTGAAAGGTAGACCTGGTATTCTACTCCTCACTCTACACCTCTCATACTCTCTAGCCAACTGTTACCACTTCCTGTTGATTTGATCTGTTATCATCTTGAGCTTCTCACTTGAATTCCCCCTACATATCTAATCTGGTTGTTTCTCCTTCACAATATCTTTCCTCTACGTCACGAAGCCTAGTCATGCCTAAACTGGTGTCATTGTCTCTGGTTGGTCTTCCTGCCTCAAGTTTCTCTCAGGCTCTAGCCTGTCCTCCACTCCTATGCCAAAGTGCTTTTCCTAAAGTGCTGGTCTAACTGTTAATTAAAACAACTTCCAGTTTTTTTTGTGAGTGTGTGTATGTTTTTTTTTTAATCCTAGAGATATTAGGGAGCCAGTGAGGAATTTTGAGTAGAGGAGTGATTTGGCCAGACCTATGTTTTAGGGACATTCATTTGGCAACTGTTTGGAAGATGGATTGGAGAAGGGAGGAATTGAAATTAAGGATTTCACCTAGGGAACTATTGCAACTGTCCCAGTAAGAGGTGATGAGGGCCTGAGTTAGGATGGTGGCCATGTGAGTGGGGAGGTAGGGACAAAGAGGAGAGATATTGTGGGACCTGGAGAGAGGGAAGAATTAAAGATGATTCCAGAATTGTAATCTTGGTCTGATGGAAGGATGGTGGTGCCTTCAACAATCAATTAATCAATCAACAAATATTAAGCACCTTCTCTGTGCTGGGCAATGTTAGGCTTTGGGGATATAAATATAAAGAATGAAATAGTCCCTACTTGCAGTGAACTTACATCTTTATGGGAGAGACTATATGTGTACGTTTGTGTATCCATACACACACATATATACACATATACACATGTATGTATATATGTATATACATTACACACACACATATATCAGAGAGTTGTTATTCAGTCATTTCAGCTGTGTCTGACTCTTTGTGACTTCATTTGGGCTTTTCCTGGCCAAGATGCTAGAGTGGTTTGCCATTTCCTTCTGTGGCTCATTTTACAGATGAGGAAACTGAGGCAAATAGGGTCAAGTGACTTGCCCAGGGTCACACAGCTAGAAAGTATCTGAGACCAAATTTGAATTCAGGTCTTCCTGACTTCAGGTCCAGTGCTCTATCCACTATGTCACCTAGTTGCATACACATATGGACACACATATGCATACATACATGCATATATTTACATGTATATGCATTTATAAGCTTATCTATAGCATAAATAGAAAGTTAATAACTAAAAATCTCTACAAAGCAGTTGAATATAAGGTATATTGGGGGCACTAAAAATTGGGGGGAATCAGGAAAGTCTTCGTGCAGAAGATGGTGCTTGAGTTTCATCTTTAAGAAAGACAGGGACTTTGTGAGGCAGAGGTAAGTGGGGAGAGCATTTTAGGTATTGGGGCCAATGCAGAGGCCCAGAGGTGGGAGAGAAGTGTTATGTGGGAGGAACAGAGAAGGTCAGTTTGGCTGGAACCCAGAGTTCAAGGAGGAGAAAGCAATGTCTGATGAGGCTGGAAGGACAGATTGGGGCCAACTTGTGCAGAACTTTACAAGCTAAACAGGGGGATTTGTCCTTGATCCCAGAGCCAATAGGAAGCCACCAGAATTAATTGACCATGAGAGTGACATCATATCTGTGTTTAAGAAACATTCCTTTGGCAGCAGCATATAGGAGGGGCTTAAGTGGTAAGAGATTTGGGACCAGAAGATCAATGAGGAGGCTGCTGTTGTAATAATCTAGGCTACAGGTGATTAGAGTGTGAATTAAGATGGTGGCTATTTGAGTGGAGAGAAGGGGTTGGATGGTAGAAATAGGAAGGCAGAAATGGCAAGATTTGACAATTAATTGGATATATGGGGGTGAGAAAAACCTGGAGGAATGGTAGGGCCTTTCACAGAAACATGGAAGTTTAGAAGAGGGTAAGATTGAGAGGGAAAGATAATGTGTTCAGTTTTGGATGAGATGAGTTTAAGATGTCTCTGGGACATCAGTTTAAAATGGAGGAATTCAATTCACCAAACATTTATTGATGTGCTGGGTGTGGGGAATATAAAGGCAAAAATGAAATTGTCATTTTTGTTTGAAATTGTCAAATTGTTTTTCAAAGAGCTTGTGTTCTATATGGCAATCACATGTGTGCATAAAGGAAAATGACAAGTAATTTCCATTGTGTCTGGAGCACTTCTCACTCCTAGGGGAGTGAGGGTGTGGGTCAGGAAACACAAATGAAGGATGTAGCAGTGGTCTGAGATTTTAAGCTAATTAGAGATTTCAAGAGGGGTGAGAGAGTCTGGGCATGAGGTACCATCTATGCAAAGTCATGGAGGTTGGAGATGCAATGACGTGTGGGGGAACAGCAAGGAGACCAGTTTAGCTTAAACAGAAAATACATCAGGGATAATCATGTGAACTCACTTATTTCTCACTTGGCTGCAACACTTTGAAAATTTTTTAACTTCTCTATCAAGACCCAGTAAGCTCATTATTGGAAAAACCTCATCATTCTGCAAGATCCCATCAATGTTGGGCCTCCACCTCATCCCCACCCTTGGATTGGAGGGTGAAGCCATGAGCTCTCAAACCTCCATTTAAGGATGGAGCTCAGCCCCAGACATCTCATTTCTCAGGGGGCTGAACTACTCCCTTTTCTGACTTCTCCACCATGCTCCTGCCTCGGGCTTTTCAGTTTCCTTTGTGTTTTGTCTCCCCCAAAGAGATTGTAAACTTCTTGAGGGAAAGGATTGTCTTTCTTTTTATTGAATGTACCCCTAGTGCTTAGCACAGTGCCTGGCATATAGTAGGCACTTCATAAATATTTATTGACTAGGTTGAAGCCAGATTGTGAAGGTCATTAAATATGTTCTGGTAAATGTTTAATAACTGGTTTTCCTTTTAAAACAATGTATGCAGGACACATTTTAAAATATACTTTGCATTAGTTACATTTTCTTCATCATTTTCTTCAATCTAGAAAATCAACAATATGATAAATTGAGTCCTGATTTACAGTGTTTACTGATTTCTGAGGTATAAAGGCCTTGAAAATTTAATAATTTGCTCTTTAAAGCAGACAGGAGCTGGCTCTAGCACACTGTGAATGTTTATTCAATCAATCAATGAACATTTATTAAATACTATGTGCTAAGAACTGGGGATACAAAAAGAGGTGAAAGCTAGTCTGTGACCTATGGAAGTAGGGAGTCACCTAGGCTTTTTGATCTGCATAGTCACCTGGGCAGATCTGTGCTTTAGGAATATACATTTGGTAGCTGTGTGGAAGATGGACTAGAAAGGAAAGAGACCAGTTATGGGCTATTGCTGTAGTCCAGACAAGACGTAATGGAAACTTGAACTAAGGTGCTGGCTGTGTGAAAAGAATGAGATAGGTGTCATGCAGGTAGGACACGGCTGAGAACCTGGGTGGCTGTAAAGAAGATGGTGTATTAGGCAGAAATAGGGAAACTAGGAAGAGAGTTTGTTTTGTTTTGTTTTGTTTTAAGCTAAAGATTTCTATTTTGGACATGTTGAGTCTGAGATACATCCAGGTGGAGCTGTCCAGTAGGTAAAGTTGATGAGAAACCTGTGCTCATAAGAGAGTTGAAGCTAGATAGGTAGGTCTGGGAGTCATCTGTATGAGAATGGCAGGCCAGCCTAGTGCATAAAGAGGTAGTCTCAGAGTCAGGAAGACCTGGGATCCAGTCTTGTTTCTGATGCATGCTAGTTGTTTGACCACGGTCAAGCCACTTAACAGATTACTATCCCAGGCAATGGTCTTAGACCATTGCTGACCTTAACTGGTCCAGGACGTTTTCTTGCTGAGAGTTTCTTATACTGACGGAATCAGAGGTCAGGTTCTCCCTCTACCTTACCATACTATAGAGATTATCATTAACCTTATCTATGGGCACTGATGAAACTCACTTAGAAAATACAGAAAGAATAGAATAGAAGAGAGGCTAGGACAGAGTTCTGTGGTAATAGACATAGTGGAGCAGGTTATTGGTGATGATTCCCCAAAGGAGACTCAGAAATAGTCAGGTAGATGAACAATTAGCAGAGAGCAGTGTCCTGAAAATCCAGGTAGGAGGGAATAACCTGGAGGGAAGGGCTGGTCTGTAGTGTCAAACATTGTATAGAGGTCAGGAAAGAAGGGATTAGAGTCCCAGAGATGTCATGAAGGTAGAAATGACAAAAATTGACAACTAATTGGATGTGTGGGGATGAGGGAGCACTGGAAGGATGGTGGTGCTTTAGGAATAAGCAATCTAAATTCCTAATTTAACAATTAGAGACTGTTGGTAACCTTGGAAAGGGCAGTTAGGAGGTACCTGTGTGAAAACCTGATTGCAAAGATTTGAGGAATGAGTGGGAGGTGAGGAAGTGGAGAAGTGGAGGATTGTTTCTAAGAATTTGGTTGTGAAAAGGAGAAATATAGGAAAATAGCTTGAGAGAATGAATGGCTGGGTCAAGTGAAATTTTTTTTTTTTTTTTAAGAGGGGGCATGTTTGTTGGCATTAGGGAAGGAGGGGATGAGATCAAGGGCATATGGGCTGGCACTGACAAGAGGAAGCACCACCTCTTCCTCTGAGTTTGAAGAGGAGATGAGAATGGAGAATAATATTGAGGGGATTTGAAGTATAGAGTTGGAGAGAAGGTAAGAACATAAGGTAAGGTGAAGGAGCCTTCCCAGTGTCACCATGGTTTGTCCTTGTGCATTCCCTACAAAGGCTTCCTGCCCTAAGGCTGGCTTTCCTCATGTGAGATTTAGGATTTACTCTACCAACCCAAAAGGCAACTAGGTGGCATAAAATCAGGAGGACTCATCTTTCTGAGTTCAAATCTAGCCTCAGGTACTTACTAGCTGTGTGATCCTGGCCAAATCACTTAGCCCTGTTCGCCTCAGTTTCCTCATCTGTAAAAAGAGCTGGAGAAGGAAATGGCAAACCACTCCAGTATCTTTGCTGAGTTGTGAAGGGTTGGCCATGACTGAACAATAGCTACTAACCCACATCTGCGCTAATGGGTTGGGTCTCCAGAGTATGGCTGGCTACATCTACATATCAAGTTTGTAGGTTTACCCCTGTGGGTAGGGGAGAAGGATTCTTCTGGAGCCAAAGGCTTTAACCTCCATGTGACTAGTGATTAGTATACCAATATCATTTAACCCATTGATATCTCCTCAGTAACACTGATGACAAATTTGCATCAGTTTTTACAAAGGGATGTTTATTGGAAGGATATACTGAGAATCAAAGAACAGACACCTCTGAAACTTCTAGAACACGTCCAGGGGTGTTCTAGATCCAGTTTGAAGGGATCTCTTGAAAGTGTACTGTTACATTTTCTATGTGAGCAGGTATACCGGAAACATCAAACAATGCAAATCAGGGCTTGATTCATTCTTTTGTTGATTGTTTATATTTAACGTTGTGGTGGATAAAGTGTTAACCATGCAAATTAAACAGAAAAGTGTGTCGGTGTACCTCTCCCCCTCGGCAAGTTCTTAAATATTTATCGGCACACTACTGAATTGTGCAGCCCTCCCCTCTTTATACAACCATCAGGAGTTCACTACCAGGGTGGCAGAGTTGAAGCCTCTGGGCTTCTGGGTTGACCCACTACTAGGCTGGGTCAAACAGGTTGGCTCCTTCAGGGATTGGGTTGCTGTGCTTTCTGTCGGTTTTTCTGACCTTTGAAGCTCACAAGGTCGAAACCTGTTCATTCCTTCTCTAAAGCTCATTCGCCTAAGAGCCGGAAAGAAGAAACAGCACAGACAAGCAAAAACTTGTGCAATAGGTGCTGCCTCCCCCTCTTCCCACTTGGAAGCTTTCTAAAGTTTTTGCTTTATTCCGTACTAGGCAAGATATAGTTTAAGCATGCAGGCTCAGTTCATGTTCAGAAACCGCTAAAAACGCTTTTCTTCACTACACTGGACAAGAAACAATCACAGAATACCTTCCTATCATCGGAAGGGTGTCGGGTGGGGTATCAGAAAGGGACTCTCCCCTACACACTCTCAAGAACTTCCAGAAGTAGATTGACTTCCACGCCCACCCTCTACCCTTAGGGAGTTGGCTGCAGGCAGAGGCTTCAGTGTATTCTGGGAAGACTGACCCTCCAATGGCTGCTCCCGCCCTCTACCCTATTCCCTATCCCCTTGCACTCTAATGAATCTCTCTGGAGGGGTTGGATTGGATGACGTGGAAGATTCCTTCCAGTCCTAGCATCCTATGATCCCCCAGATTCTTGCCCAGGGGAGTCGGGGGGCTGCAGCGGAGTCCTCGCCTTCGGAAGCTCTGGATAGTCCAGGGACCAAAGTCAGAGAACACAATAGCGCAGAACGGATCCCTCGTATTTTGTCTGAATCCGGACTTGGCCACTTAGAACCTGTGTGACCGTAGTCCAGGAACTTCTCTCCTGGCCTCGGTTTCAGCAAGGACAAGTTGAAGGGGCTGGATCCAGCTCTAAATCTGTGGGGTCGGGAGGGCCAGGCTGTTGGAGGACTGGGTACATTGTGTCCCTCTCCCCCTTTCCCCTCAGTCCCGGGGAGGCTGAAGCTGCCGGGGAACCGCGGCACGTGGAGGTCGGCACCCTGGAGGATCTTCGGAGGGGGTTGGGGGCGGGGGGACTACTCCGCAGGTGCTGGCGATTCGAGAAGGGGCCGGGCTGGGGGGAGAGCAGCCACAGGGGAAGGTTCCTAGCACTGCAGGAAGGGCCGGGAGGTATTTTCACCCCACCGCAAGACGCACGTGGGGATTTCTTTTATTGGTTTTTAGGCATGCAGAGGCGCTGGGGAGCCCGCAGGAGCGTCCGAGCCCCGGGTGAAAGGAACACTCTGCAGCTTCCCAGAGCGAGGCGTCCGCGGAGGAATCAGGTTCCCCCGCTAAGTCCGGGTTAGGGCTCCGAGAGCGGCGGCGCAGGCGGCAAGGGGGGGGCAACGACGCGCTCCCCTGCGCTCCGCCCCGCCCCCCCGCTCACCCCCTCCCCTGCCCGGAGAGGTCACGTGGCTGCGCGGCGCGCGGTGGAGGGGGGTGGGGGGCTAGTATGTAGGAGAGGAAGAAGGAGGAGCGGCGGCAGCGTGAGGAAGGGAGGCGGTGGCGGTGGCGGTGATACCTTGAGCATCCTGGGGCCGGCCGGGCCATGAGGAGGTATCGGGCGTGGGCGTGGGCCCGGGCCGGGGCTGAGGAGGCAGCGGGGAAGGCCAGGGGTCCCGCAGGACACAAAGAGCCAGGGCCCGGCCGGGGCTGAGGAGGCTTGGGCCGGGGCGCCCATGAGGATCCGAGGACCCGGGGGACTCCGGAGGAGCCGGGGAGAAGGGGGGCGGATGAAAATCTGAGGGCCCGGGGGTGGGCTGAGGAGTATTCGAGGGACAGGGGGGACTGAGGAGGACCTGGAGGGGCTGAAGAGAATTGGAGGGACGGGGGCGGGGAGAGGGGGGGGGGGGGCCGAGGAGGACCTGGGGGGGCTGGGGAGAATCTGGTGGGGGCTGAGGAGGATTGGAGGGACTGGGGGTCTGAGAATTGGAGGGACTAGGGGTGAGGAGGGACTGGGAGGGCTGAGAAGAATCTGTGGGGGGTCTGAGGAGAATTGAGGGGGGATGAGGACCCGGAGGGGCTGGGGAGAACCTGAAGGTGGAGGGACTGGGGGTAAGGAGGGACTGGGAGGGCTGAGAAGAATCTGTGGGGGGGGGCGGAGGAGTATTGGAGGGCGGGGGGGGGTTGGGGGGATGGTGTGGGGTGAGGAGGAACTGGGGGGGCTTCTTCCGCATGGGGCTGTCGGGTTATTGCTGGAGCATATGTGGGGGGGGGTCTGCCCACCCTCCAGGGCTCCTTAGGGCCCATTTGTTGCTCTCTGGGATCTGTCCTAAGACAGTGGGGTTGAGGGTTCAGATTTAGCTTGTCTCCCACCCAGGAAGGGCAGAGGGTGAATGAGGCAGCCAAAGATGGGGGTCACATTGAGTCAGGACCCCAGAGATATTTCTCTGGGACAAAGGGTATTATGTTATACAGTTGCAACTAGGCAGGGTGATTGGGGCTTTGGCCCAGAGAATGAAATTTAGAGGTTGTTGACAGCACTGTGTGGAAACACCCAACCTGCCAGACTACTAGCTGGGGAGAACTTTTGTATTCCCTTCTCTCTCCCCCCCCTCCACCCCCATTCAGTATTTGGCGTTCTGTTCCCTACAGAGTAGTGCCTGCTCCCTTCTTTTTTTTTTTTTGGCTAGGTGCAAGAATGCCTAGAACCAGGTACCATGTAAAAAGATGCATTTGCTATTTTTCCAGAGAATGGGTACAGTGTTTTAAAAGGGGAGGGAGAAAGAGTTCGGTAGGGTAGAAGAGTCTTTAGAGATTATCTAGTCTCATTTCCCCCACAATTTTATGGTTGAGGAAACTGAGGCCCAGAGAAAGGAAGTGGCTTGTTTTAGGCCACACAGTTTTAAGTAGCTCTGCTACTTATATATTATACTTTTCACTACATAGTATTGACTGTTGAATTCCTTCTACTTAGCCCCTCAGCTATGTGGTATTGGAAGTTGAGGTGGTAGCTGGAGAAAGGTACCCAGACCTTAGGGCAGCCTTGGTCAGAGCAGCAACCCACCAGGGTACAGAATCTGTTATTTGGGAATTTGCTGTGCCTTGGGAAGGAAAAAGTGAGTTTTTTAGAATTGAAGTCTGGACTACTAGAAACATTAATATTGTAATAGTAATTCCCAACATTCATAAATCAGTTTTCAAGGTGCTTTATACTTATTATTTAATATGATCTTCACAGGTTTTTTATTTTAGAGAGGTATTTATATATTCATATTTATGATTCTTTTCCAAAAAGTTTTCAAACATTTCATTTTCCCATAAATGTAATAAAGTCAAATTAGCTCTGTGATTTTTTTTTTTTAAGGCAATTGGGGTTAAGTGACTTGCCCAGGGTCACACAGCTAGTAAGTGTTAAGTGATTGGTCTGAGGTGATATTTGAACTCGGGTCCTCCTGACTTAAGGGCCGGTGCTCTATCCCCTGTGCCACCTACCTGCCAAGAGGCATCTGTGAAGAAAGGGCTGGCCTTGGAGTTTGGAAGACCTTGAATTACAAGTCCTGTCTCTGAAACAAACTGGATGTTGGATTCTGGGCAAATCATTTAGCCTGTTAGTACTCTCTCCAAGTAACTTTTTAAGACTACAGGTTATAGAATAGTTTCATCTTTGTGTTTTTAAAGGGAGTTTCCTCACTAGGAATTCCTGGTACCAATGAAATCACAGGTCTGGTTAAAACAAAATTAAACTCTTTAACATACTATATATATCTCTTTCCTGTCATTGAGAGAATGGTCTTTCTATTTTATATAAATATTAAATGCTGAAGATTATCACTTAGGTGCAGCTTAGTGCCTACCTTAGGTGTCTTGACCCTAGTGAATTTCAGTTGAACTCGACATATTTTTTGATTACCTTTATTTTTTATTTTTACGTTCTTTTATTTTTATATGACCTTCATATCCAAATATCTTTCCCCTTCTTTCCCACCTAGAGGATCATTTCCTGTAGCAAAGAATAAAAAAAATGAGGGAGGAAAAAAGCAGTTTAGCAAAGCTGAGAGGTGGAACCCAGCCTGACAATATGCAATTCAACATACATTAAACAAAATTTATTGCTATTTTTGTTTTTACAGTTCTTGCATTTTACTTTGTATTATCTCCCTCTCCTCCCCAGAGCACCATTACTTTTTTTGTATGAATTTATTTTTTAAATTAAAATTTTGTTTTTTCTCACTTGTACGTCCTTCTCTCCCATAGAGATAAAAAAAGTGAAAACCTATAACAAGTAGTCATAGTCAAAGTAATTCCTGTAATCACGGTACCAAAAAAAGAAATGTCAAGTCTATCACCTCTGTCACAAAGTAGGTAGCTTTATTATAAGCCTTCTGGAATTATAGTTGGTCATTATGTTGACCAAAGGTCTTAACTTTTTCAGAGTTTTTTTTATCTTTACTGTGCTGTTACTGTACAAGTTCTGGTTCTGCTTACAGAGTGATGTTCATTTTGTTCAAGTCTTAACGGGTTTCTGAAACTATCCCTTTCATCTATTCTTACAACGCAATTATTCCATATATTCATATACCGTAACTTGTTTGGCATTCCCCAGTTAATGACCACCTCCTTAGTTTCCAGTTCTTTGCCACTACAGAAAGAGCTTGAACCACCCCTTACATTAAAAAACTAAAAAGAGGGGGAAAAAACCCAGTTTAGTAAAACCAACTAATATATCAAAAAGTCTGACACTGCAGTTTAATATAAAGTACCTATTCTGTTTGGCCATTGCCCAGTGCTTTTTCTGTTATAACCAGCTATATGTTAGTGTTGGAACTCTTTGGTCCAGGAATATTAGTCAGGAATATTTGAGTGATTGAAATGGTTAACTAAAATGGGCCTAGAGTATACTTCAGGAAGATGATGGAATGCCTTCAGATGGGGGAAGTAATGGAATAGGAAATAATTGATTCATAATTTACTAGTTTAAAAAAAATCTTTTTTAGTTTTATTTGTATATTTTTACTCAGAGTTTTCTCTTTCTTAGTCCAGAAAACACCAAGCAGTACTTCCTTCCCCTCATTTACCCTCCCTTTGACTTTCTTACTTTGCGGTCGCAGGTTGAAGCCTTGGTCTAGGTTACTCCTCCCACTGCTTTATTGTCAGACCATTACTTGGGTGGTTGCCTGCTTTCTTTTCTCGACTTAACTTGATAGGAAACCATACAACTGACTTACTCTAATACTCCTGCTTCCTTCCTCCCCCCTTTCCAATTAGTGTGGCAGTGTAGCTAGATTATTATTGCTGCTCCAAATTACACATCAGCCATGACTATTCCTGGAGGGCATATCCTTAGACTGTCCAAATTGTCTGTTTACTTCTCTATAGGGCTGGGTGCTTGCCGGAAAAAAATTGTGTAAATGTTTGTTCCTAATAGAGTAAATGTGCTACAGTTTCTGAATTAGCAAGCATATTAGGTTGGACCGTGGCAGAACCACTTAGATTAGTTTTTCCTCTTGTACTTCTTAGGCAAGAAATTCAAGTTTGTGGTGGAACTTAGCAGTAACTGAATCTTCTGTACTCCAGCCCTCCTCACCACTACCCCAACACCCACATTCATATAGATTTCACATTAGAGGATGCTAGTAGTCATTCTTTGTATTCTTATTTCCTGCTGTGGCTTCTTTGACATAGCAGTCTTCTTACCCTCCCATTTTGGAGACTTACTAGAATCTGGAGTGAATTGGCTCATGTTAATGAAGATAATTATTTTTGTTTTGTACCTGTAATTTCATTAGCATAAAGAAGTCTCTGGTTGAAATTCCCTCCATATATGCAGACCTACAACTTATCTGTAACTTGTAAAGAGTTGCTCGAGTCACTGAAAAGTCAAGTGACTTTTGTTCATGGACACACAGCTAGTATGTAATGTCAGAAGCTAGACCTGAACCTGGATCTTGCTGGCTCTGAATTCCCCATTCTATCCACACTGCCACGTTCCCTCAATTACTGTTAGCAAAAGTTTTTTCTCACTTGATATTCATAACAACCTGGTACATAGTAATGCTAGAGACTTATTTTGAAGAAGAAAGACACATTAATGATTAGACAATTTGTCAATATTTGTTCCTATTTTTTCCCCATTAGGTGGATGTTATTACTTTACTGTCTTAATCTTAATTGCCTGGAAAAGGTCTGTAATTTGTGTGGAGTCTTATATTGTTGGTATGTATTATTAGGAAAGTGCTGGTTTTGCCCAGTGGTTGAGAGGAATTGTGTTGGAAAAGTTGATAATTAAGAGTGCCTTTTGTAATTGGCTTATGTTATTGAGCCTTTTAAGCTATGTTTCTCTGTAAGATTTTATGTTCAGGTGAATCCTTTCCTTCACTGCACTTCAGTCAGATTAATCACAAGGTGTAAGGATGTGAATAATGGGGTGTGTGTGTGTGTACGTACATACGTGTATGTACTGGCACCTGGTCTGGTTTGGAGAGGTGCGTTGTGGTAACCATGTCAGGCTCAGTGGTACAGGGAGCATGGAGTAGGGATGGCAATGTAGTGGAAAGAGTACAGGTTTGGAATCAGAAGAGTGATTTAAATCTCACTGCTGCTTTTTTTTTTTTTACCTTTGTGACCTTGAGCAAGCACCCCACAATTTCTGAGTTTTAGTTACCTCATCTTTAAAATTAGTTGTTGGACTAGATGATTTCTAAAGTTCTTTCTGGCTGGACTTATTCCATATGACTTGGTTGGCTTTGACTCCTACATTGGTCTGATTGAGCCATCTGCTTCTGAGAAAGGTTGGCTAGGACGACTTGCACTGGGTATTTCTGCAAGTAAAAAGTACAGACGTTAATTATTTTGGACAAGGAAAGGTTATTGGTGCCTGAGCACTTTCTTTACTTTTCTTTCCAATTGTTTTCTTTACTAATGAATAAATAAAAAATATTCTGTGTGTTCCATTGTGTGTGACTAACTTTTTTTCCTGCCACCTGGTTAAGGAAGAAATGCTAATGAGGATCTTTTCTAATAGTCATTCTTTTTTACTTGGCACTGATATTAGGATCCAGGATAAGGTGTTAAATATAGTAGTGAGTGTTCTACACTCCAAGGATCCTGGCCTTAAGAAAGTAAAGGGAGTAGTTAGAGCTGGCTTTGCTGTCAGCTGTTTTGGATTCTTTTTTAATTTGGGTGTGAGGGAAGCAAGATGACAATTTTGACACAATTGTATATTGTTTCCCTCATTTGGATTATTAGCTCCCTAAAGGCGGGGTTCCTATCATTTCTTTCTTTTGCATCCATCATAAGTTATAGCAGGTTGGGCACATTGGCATCATTTATAATTATTTTTGACTGACTACAATGCATGTTCTTTGTATGAAGAACACAGGCATACACATACACAGAGGCATCACTTTATTTACACACACATACATTTGCCATCATTTGTGCACAGACACCTTGGATTGAGAAGCAGAGGATAAAATGGTGCTATCCCCAAGCTGAGCAATTAAGTTCCCATGGAGTGAGGTGACCAATCCTGCTGATCCCAAGTAGAGTCGTTGCTTTTTATTGAGAATATGTTTCCGGGGGCACCTAGGTAGCTCAGTGGATAGAGCACTGGCCCTGGAGTCAAGAGGACCTGAGTTCAAATTTGACTTCAGACACATAACAATCACTAGCTGTGTGACTCTGGGCAAGTAATTTAACCCCAATTGCCTGACCAAAAAAAAAGATACCAAAAGAAACAAAATTGGTGAAATGTTAAAAGAGGCAAAAAAATCCACAAGAGAATATGTTCCTGGATAGGTGAGGTCTCAGGTTGAAGGCAAGATCTTTTAAATTGTCAGGTTTCTTAAGAACCGGTTTTCTCTTAAATCACTCTTGTTTTTAGTCTTAGTTTCTGTTGAATGTCATCAGGTCTGGTTGGCTTGTAGCTCTAGGGACTATCCTTCTGCTCTGGTGACTCTAAGACCTTTACCCATCAATCCCCGTGATGCAGGGGCTGATTAGATCCTTAGGTTTTGTAGTAAGGGGATTCTTTACTTTCTACAGGCTCTGTTTCCACCCCCTCCCCCCCATCCATAACAGTTTATTTTGTACTTCATCCTTGATGAGCTCTTTGGTACCTTTGGAGTTGTCCTGTGCCCTAACTCTTAACCTGGGATCTGTGAACTTTGTGTTTTTTATAAAAAATATTTTGATAATAGAATTCCAATGTAATTATTTTCTTTTGTAATCCTATGTATTTTATGCAATTAAAATTGGAAAGGGTCCATAGCACCAGATTGCCAGAGGACACAAAAAAGGTTTAAGATACCCTGCTTTAGAAGTGTCCTTGTCACCAGCCCCACTCCTGAGTTCAAACCCAGGGTTTTCTTTGTTATAACATCTTGAGTTCACATGGGACTTCTGTGAGGGTGTGTAGATCTAACTTGCTCATCTCCCATGTCCTTGGTGGGGATCAGGGGAAGCTTGTTTCAAAGATTTGGGGCTTAAAACCTAATTAACCTCAAGTTAATGCTGAACATGGGTAGGATTAGAATCTGTGGGGGAAAAGGTAGATTGGGGGAAGTGCCTCTGTAGCCTTTCTGTATCCCTCTTTAGTCAGACTTAGAACAGCACCATTTACAGCAACAAACTCATTTGCATTGGTTTGATTTCAGGTCCCAGTAACTGATGCTGTAAAGAATCTAACACACCATGGAAGAAAGGCAAAATGTCAATCGCATACCTGAATACCGCCCCGTCCACCAAGAGGGCCATCTTGGTGCTGGTGACAGCAACGTGTCATCTGAGGGGCCACAAGAAACTCTTCAGCTGAAGAAGGAAATCTCTTTGTTAAATGGGGTTAGCCTAGTGGTAGGCAATATGATTGGATCAGGGATCTTTGTCTCTCCAAAGGGGGTCCTGGTCCACAGCGCCTCCTATGGGCTGTCACTTGTGGTGTGGGCCATTGGAGGTATCTTCTCTGTGGTTGGTGCCCTCTGTTATGCAGAGCTGGGAACCACCATCACCAAATCTGGAGCCAGCTATGCTTACATTCTGGAAGCCTTTGGGGGCTTCATCGCCTTTATCCGTCTGTGGACCTCACTGCTAATCATTGAGCCTACCAGCCAGGCCATCATTGCCATCACTTTTGCTAACTACATTATCCAGCCTGTGTTTCCTTCTTGTGAGCCACCATACATAGCTTCTCGTCTGCTTGCTGCTGCTTGTATATGTAAGTATGGGGGCAGAATTTAAATATGATGAATAATTCCTTATCATGTAATATTTTGTACTTTTCTCACTTGATCCTTGCCTAATACCCAGTCCTATTATGTAGGTAGACATGTAGGCTATTGTGAGCCCCAGTGTATTATATGAAGTATGTATTTTAGGAAGGGGAAAGAAAGGTGCCAGTGTGTCCAAGGGGGTGTGTGTGTGTGTGTGTGTGTGTGTGCGTGCGTGCGTGCGTGCGTGCGCGCGCGCGCGCGCACACGCATGTCTAAGAATTTTTATGTTCCCTGTTTCTTTCATACTTGGCTCTTGGTGGAGCTGTTTTCTGTGGTAGGATTTCATTTTTGAGGAGAACATCAGTCACTGCCCTTAGCACTCTTATGTCCATGGGACTTTTTGGGTGTATTGGGGCCAGGGGAGCTCAGCATATCCATGATGAGATCATAGGATGATTGGGGCCTAACTAAAGTAATTGGAACCTAAGTCCTTGTCTCAAAACAAGGTTTGTTTTGTTTTCCAAAGGCTTTTGTGGAGATAGTTTATAGGATGACACCTTCCTATTTTGATGGCCAAGGGCCTTCTCTGAATAGCAACTCCCCATTCCTCTCTAATCCCTCACAGGTACATTTGCCTCTTTAGTGTTTCAGTATTTTTGGCTGTGTAAATAAATCTTGAATGCACTGCCTCCCTGTCTCAGGTCTCTCTTGTCATCTTACTGTTTGTGCTCTGAGGCTAGAAGGAGGTCAGAAGTCTCTGGGGTAAAATTACCAAGGGCCAGCCAGAAGATTGTTGAAAGTCCACTGAGCCCTGACGAGTCAGTCGTTCTAATGGAGAAATGGCACTGATGCTCATTATTGGTACTGCCAGAAGCATTTCGTTATCATTAGTTCTTTCCTTATCTCTTTTCAAAAGGTTTAGCAGCATTTCTAGTTTGTTCATTGTTAAAAAAATAAGCTAAAAGTATCTCAGCAAAGAGGCAATGTGTTGTAGTGCATAGAGAGCTGTGCTCAAAGTTAGCAGGTCCCACCTCTGATGCTTTCAGGCTATGTGTCACTTCACCACTCAGTCTTCTGGGAAATGCTGTTAAGACTGTAAGGTGCAGAGAAAGTGCTACTGATGTCCACTGGTTGAGGGGGTTTCCTCACTGGAGAGTTCCTTAGAGCAATGGAATCACAGGTATATTCCCTATTCTTAAATAGGATAGAATTAATTTTAAGAAAGTGCCCAATCCTCTATGGTGTAGGCAGCTTGTAAATGACAGCAAAACTCTTTGAATCCCATGAAACACTAATAGGGGGTCTGCCCTTGGCTCTGTGAGGGGGTTGACTTATTAATTTGCCTTTGAGTTGAGGAGAAGCTCCGGCCTGTTAGAAGTATGACTAGGTCACTGTGATACTTGGCAGCTCAGCTGATGTTTCCTTTTCTCCAGACTACCTAGCCAACTGTGGTACTGTCTTTTGCCCAGAAATCCTATCTCGTATCTGTGATTGGATTAGAGGATAGAAGTGTCTGCTAGGGCTGAGGCCAGGCAGTAAGACCTTACCCAGGACCATAGATGGCCATTATTGGTTCAGCTATTTCTTTCTTTAAAGAAAAAAAAATTTGAATTAAAATTTTTTCAATCAGTAAAAAATCTTCCTTACCTTTCTTCCACTCCCACAGCAACAATTGAGATAGAAAGAAAAACATGTCTAGTCAAATAAATTTCCACATTGGCTATGTCCAAAAAAAGATTTCACAGTCTGCACTCTTGAGTCCTTTACCCCTCTATCATCAGGTGACATATTTCATCTAATGATTCCTTTGGAATTGTGGTTGGTCATGATCAACTTGTTTGTCTTTTGCAATGTTACTGTCATTGTATAAATTGTTCTATTTACTCTGCTTAATTTACTCTGTGTCAGTTCATACCAGTCTTCTCAGGTTTCTCTGAAACCATTCCCTAAATCATTTCTTGCAGCATACTAGTATTCCATCACATTTATGTACCAAAACATAACCAGCCATTTCCCAATTGTGGGGCACCTGCTCAGTTTCAAAATCTTTGCCACTGCCAAAAGAACTATAAATATTTTTTGATTTACTTAGGTTAAGGGAGGGATTGGTCCTATTATTTTTCTTTTTCCCCATTCTCCCTTCTCACCTTTCCCTCCTGTTTCCCTGTTGAATAAAATATTTCTGTACATGTGTGTTTTTTACTTCTGACCATTTCAGATGAGAGTGGTGTTACATTCTTACTCCTTCCTCCTTGTTTGTGTAAACTTCTATTTGTGTACCATGACTATGTGAGATAATTTTCTCTAACGTCCTCTCCCTTGCCCTCACCTATTGCTCTTTGTCTGCCCTTCCATTTTTCTTTTAGAATCAAGATAGAAGAGAACTATTCTCAGGCCCTCTGTCTCATCAGACTCCCTCTGTGACCTGATGATAATAGGTTTCAGAGGGGACACATGCAGGAGTGTGTTGGTAAGTGTAAGTGCCAGTTCTCTGAAAGGATGACACACTTTTAAGTCTTATCTGCATTATTATCATTTTAGCACCATTTTCTTAAGTTCAGACAATCAATTTCTGAGGTGTAAATACTCACATTGAAAATGTAACAATTGATTCTTCTGAACCTTTTAAGAGTTGGTTCCTGCACACACAGGGACACATGTATCATCTCCTCTATGAGGATATAAACAATTTAGACTTGTTTAGTCCCATATTTATTCCTGTTAACTTTTTTATATTTCTCTTAACTCCTATGTTTGCACTTCAAAGTTTCTATGTAGCTCTGGTCTTTTCACTTGAATTCTTTCTTTCTGGCTGCTTGCAGTATTTTTTTCTTTGACCTTGAAACTCTGGATTTTGGCTATGATGTTTTTGAGTTTTCATTTTGGGATTTCTTTTGGAATTAACAAGGATTTTTTTCTGTTTCTAAGGTCTGGGTAGTTTTATAATTTGTTGAAATAGTGATGTCTAGGTTTTTTTTCTTTTGGTTCTGGCTTTTTGGTAGTTAAGTGATTCTTAAATGATTTCTCCACAGTCTGTGTTCCAGGTAAGGTTTCTTTCTGTCTCTCTTTTTTTTTTTTTGGTGAGGCAGTTGGGGTTAAATGACTTGCCCAGGGTCACACAGCTAGTAAGTGTCAAGTGTCTGAGGCCTGAACTCAGGTCCTCTTGACTCCAGGGCTGGTGCTCTATCCACTGCTCCACCTAGCTGCCCCTGGGTAAGTTTTTTTTTTTTTAACGAGATACCTTACATTTTCTTTTATGTTTTCAGCATTTTGATAATTTCTTCTCGTCTCATGGAATAACTGTCTTCTATTTGCTCCATTGTAGTCTTTAGGGAATTTTTTTCTCAGACATGGTTTTGTACCTTTTGTGCCAGTCTTTTCAAATCCTTCTTCCATAGCTCTTACTTTTCCAATTCTTATAGCTCTCTTGTTTCATTTATAAAAGTATTTTAAAGTCTTTTTAAAAAGTCTTTATCTTTTCCAGTAATCCTAGTTGATTACCTATGTTCACACTTTAAGGCTTTGCTTGTAGATATTTTGGAATCTTTCTCTTCTTCTGTGTTTGTGTTTTATGTGTCCCTGATAGTATAACGGTTTTTTATGGTGAGATTTTTTTTTTTTTCATTCTTCTAGTCTTTTTCCTAACTTCTTTATTTATGTCAGGGCTGGGCTGTACACACTTTTGGAGGGAAGGTCTGGGCAGATTCTGTTGCTGCTTTCTTGGGGTTTTGAGTGTTTTGTTGTCATCCCAGGCTGTCAGGGACAGATAGTTCAGTCTGGGGAAGTGCAAGCTTTCATTGTTTCTAAAGTGGTCTAATCCAGGGCAGAGGCTGAGTGCTGCCCTCCTGGTCTGAGTTCTTCAAGGTTTTGGCCTGGGTTTGGTCTGAGCAACATACCTCTGGACTTGCCCCATTTGTAATCCCAACAAATTGCTACTGGACTTAGCCACTATCAGCCAGACAGAACTATAGGCTTCCTTTTGATCTGAGATTCCTGACCTGGTTATTCCTCTGCAAACTTTAGACAAGGCTGGTAGCTGGAAATGACATCCTGCTTCAGGGGTGTGCTGAAGGCAGCTTGAACTAGTTTCAGAGATCTAGTTTTAAAATTTTCAGTGTGACCATTTACACCTCAGAAATAGGCAAATGCTACAAATCAGAGCATGATTTATTGTTTTATTGATTGTCTATACTTAAAAGTGATAAGGAAAATGTTAATAATGCACAGTATGTACTTTTTTTGAAGAGTTGGTTGTTAAACATTTACCAGCACACTTCTGCCCTGCCCCACTCCTGAAGTCAGAGCTACACAGCTAACTGTGGCTTGCTTCTGAACTTGCTTCTTGCTTAGCCTATATTCTAGGGCCCGTGGCCACTCCTCACTCAGGAATACCACTCCTATGTACAGGTCCTTTTTTCTGGCTCTTCTGGATCTGTGACCTGGAACTGGCTAGTAGATTTAATTTTAATTTTTTTCAATTTGATATAAGCAAACTTTCTTAACATTCTTTTAAAAAATGTGTAATTCTAAATTACTGCCCCACTCCTTGAGAAGGCAAACAATTTGATGTAGTTTATATATGTGCAGTCATATAAAATATTTACTTATTAGCCTCACCGCAAAAGAAAAACCCAAGAATAAAGAAAGTTAAAAACTATGTTTCAATCTGTATTCAGATGCCATCAGTTGTTTCTCTGGGGGTGGATAGCATTTTTCATTGATTCCTTTGGAATTGGCTTAGATCATTGTATTGCTGATAATAGCTAAGTCATTCACAGTTGATCATCATACAATATTATAGTTAACTCTGTACAATGTTCTCCTGGTTCTGCTCATTTCACTCTGCATCAATTCATGTGAATCTTTCCAGGTTTTTTTGAAATCTACCTGCTTATCACTTCTTGTAGCACAATAGTATTACATTATATTCACACGCCACAACTTGTTCAGCAGTTCTCTAATTCATGGGCAACACCTCAATTTCCATTTCTTTGCCACCACAAAAACAACTGCTCTAAATTTTTTTTTACATGTAGGCCCTTTCCTTTTTTCCTTGATCTCTTTGGAATATATATACCTAGTAGTGGTATTGCTGGGTCAAAGGATGTATACAGTTTTATAGCCCTTTAGGCATACTTCCATCAATTGGGAATAATAATACTTGCTTTACATACCTCATAAGATTATTGTGAGGAAACACAATTTGTAACCAAAATGTTGTAGAAATGTGAGTGCCATTTACAGAAAATCTCTGCTCTAAGGTATTTCCCAGAATCTAGGAACTGTTATTTTTGTTTGTTTGTTTTTTTTTTAGGCAATTGGGGTTAAGTGACTTGCCCAGAGTCACACAGCTAGTAGGTGTCAAGTGTTTGGTCTGAGGCCAGATTTGAACTCGGGTCCTCCTGACTTGGGTTGGTGCTCTATCCACTACACCACCTAGCTGCCCCGGAACTGTTATTTTTGACAGGGTAAGCTTGAATGTAAACTTGAGTGACTTTAGTCAACAACAACTGAATAGAGCTATGATAAGAGATATGGCCTCTTTGGATAGGCTTTGGGATGGGCAGGGACCTCTTGATCTCTCCAGTTGTATAGTCTTTCAAAGAGGAGAACTAAACTCGTAGTGCAGATTGAAGCATACTGTTTATTTTTTTTTCAATATGGTTAATATGGAAATATATTTTGTATGACCTGACATGTATAATTGATCTCATATTACTTCCCTTCTCATTGGGTAGAAGAGGGGCTGGAGGGAGGGAGAGGATTTGGAATTCAAAATATTAAAAAAGTTAAATAAAAATTTTAGAACAGAAAAGAATGGCCCAAGGGCCAAAGAAAATGGGACTCTTCAAACAAAACAGTCCCAAAAGGAGACAGTGTTTCTTCCTGTATTTGTAAAATCATTACCAAGGAGGTGATATTTAGTTGACTATAGCTATAAGGTGTCTCAAAAAGAAGTTAATCCCTTCTCACCAATGTGCCCCTGAGGCCAGGACAGCAGAAATAATGACAAGGAATCCCTGGACAGGATTGAGGTCAGGAAGGTGTCCATCATCACCATCATAGAGAAGTAGGTACCAAAAAATGATTGTCAAGGGAGAAAATAGGGTTTCCTTCTTTTACAGTATTTTAGCTCTTTCTCCTAAATCTCTGCCCACAGCACAGTTTAACTTTTAACTCTTAAACCCCATTCTGGGGTGGAGCCTAGGTTCTAAGTAGTCAAAGGCTTTTTCACCCCCCCTAGTATCTGAGCCAAGTTCCAGAATGGCTATCCAGATAATAAAGTAAAAACATTCCAGTTTGCTTGTAGAAACTCCCCCAAAAGTCTGTGTATTAGAGAGGAAGATCTAGGTCTTTCTAAGGAGAGAGTTAATGTCTCTCTTGCAGTCAATCTGGTTACTTCTAAAACTTGTGCTGTGATGCAGAGGCAACTTTATAAGGGGACCCTCTGTAGAGCTGCCTTGCCCTCTTTTCCTGCCCCCAGCTGCTGTTTGGAAATTGATATTGGGAGCTGAGGTCTCATCCCAAAGAGTTTACATGTAGGATTCTACATTCGACATTTCTTTTAGCAAACACTAATCATCTCTGAAGTTCCCACTTCAGCCTGGGGACATTAAACTTCTCCATAACAATAGAGATGTCAGCCCTGATGCTGTACTTATGAGAGAAGCTACATTCTTTAGGCTCAAGGGTAGAGGAAGAGGCTGCTGGGCACTCGGTTTTTAAAAAAAAAACAAAAACCCAAACTGCTGAAATGAAGCACCTGCTTTGTAGCTCTATTCATTCCCTTTGGACGGCATTGTGGGGTAGGGTCCTGAATTGATATCAGGACTAGGAGTCAGTGTTCTGCCTCACCCACTTGCCTCTCAGAACTTCAGTGTCCTCTTCTGTCAAAATGGAGATGGAAACAATACTTACCTCACACAGGTGTCCTGAGCATCAGATGCAAGCTTTAAAGTACTATAAAAATGTCAATGGTTATTATTATGACTGTTCTTTGTTCGGTAAGTATTTTAGGCATGCATTGGCCTGTAAGATGAAGACCCTACTGGAGAGCCCTGGCCAAAAAGGAGAGTGTTAGTTAAGAACTCGGAGAGGATAGAAGATTGGAAGGATTGAAAGAAGTTTTTCAGAGCTTTCTGGGGGACTGACCCTAATGGCCTTTTTGCTTTGGAACCTGTGCTTCAAGGACTATTATTCAGGGGAACAACTTATTTATTGCAATTTTTATTGTAATATGACCAGAGTTAGGCACTATTTAAAAAAAATATTTTTATTTTTAGGCAGTTCGGGTTAAGTGACTTGCCCAGGGTCACACAGCTAGTAAGTGTCAGGTGTTTGGTCTGAGGGTGGATTTGAACTCAGGTCCTCCTGGCTTCAGGACTGGTGCTCTATCCCCAGCAATTAATTAGCCCTGTGCGTGGTACAATTATGCTCTTGATGAGATGTGCCATTTTAGGCAATAGGTTTGGAATCTTTTAGGAATATAGATCCAAGAAGGTGCTTCTGAAAGCAATAACTGTAATCAAATACTCAAGAGTCTTGCCTTTTGTATACAGAGTGAAAGGAACTATGGGCCTTACTTAAGTGACTTGACTTCCTTTATCTAATCATAGCTTTATATCATTTTCTCTCTCCATATGCTTTACAAACCCTCCTAAATCATCACCACAAAATCCCTTGCCATCATCTTCTATCTTTTTTTTTTTAGTCTCTGATAATGATGTGGTGCTGTCTTCAATGCCAACCCTTCTATGTGTACATTCATTCAGTTCCCTCCTGTCTTTTCTAGCAGAATGCTCCCTCAATTGTCTTCCCTTCCATCCTCTAGCCTAGGCAAGCTCTTTTTGCTGATTACTTCATTGCTGCCTGTAAACATTTGCAAATCTTCTCATCCTTTAAAAAAAACTTTTCCTTACCATCCCCCCAAATTGTCTTATATTTTTCAACTCTCCTTTCTCAAAATCTCAGGAAACAACCTCTCAGAAAAAAGCTGTCTTTACCTGTTGCTTCCATTTTCTCTTATTTCATTCTCTTGTCAGCTCTTTTGTCAAAGTTTGGCTTCTGTTTTCGTCACTAACTGAAGCTGCTGTTTCCAATTGCCAAACAGTCTCTTAATTGCTAAACCTGATGGGCTTTTCTCACTCTCATCCTTATTGACCTCCCTGCTTTATCTAACACTGTTGACCATTTCTTCTGAATACTCTCTCTGTTCTGAGTTTTCATGATAGTACTCTTCCATGGTTCCAACATTTTTGTCATGTATCCTAAATAGGAGTATACCTGAAAACTCTATTTTTTTCTCTATATACTGTTTCTCTTGACAATCTCATCAACTCAGACATGGGTTTAATTATTATCTCTGCATTTGACTCCTCGATCTGTATATCCATCCCTGATCTCACTCCTGAACTTCTGTCCTATATCACTCTGTCTAGTGCACATTTTAAACTAGGTTTTCCATAAACTTGTCGGACTCAATCATGTCCAAAACAAACTCATTTTCTTTTTTCCCTAAACCCAGCCTCTCTTAACTTTCTTACTTGTGTTAAGGGCATGATCAGCCTGCTGTTCTCCCTAGTTTGTAACTTCAGGGTTATCTTTAACTATAGTCTTTGAAATAACTTCACTTTTTTTTTTTTGGGCGAGGCTGTGGGGTGAAGTGACTTGCCCAGCGTCACACAGCTAGTAAGTGTCAAGTGTTTGAGGCCAGATTTGAACTCAGGTCTTCCTGAATCGAGGGCCTGTGCTCTATTCACTTCACCATCTAGCTGCCCTCAACTTCACTTTTTCTGATCCATTGCCAGATCTTCCCTTTCTACCTCCATATCTCACATTTGTCCCTTTATCACTTCTCAGACAGCCACCACTTAGTCAAGATTCTCATCACCTTTCTTACAATGGCCTCCGTATTTGATCTTGTGGTCTCAGCTCTCTATTCTAATTCATCTTTCACACAGTTGCAAAAGCAAATTTCTTTAAACGAATGTCTGAACATGTCACTTCCCTCCTCAGTAGGCTCTAGTGACTCCCTAATGTCCATGGGATCAAATATATACACTCCTGTGCTTGGCTTTTCGAGCCCTTCACAACCTGGCCCCAACCTACCTTTCCATACTAGGTATGAATTACTCCCTTCTGTACACTACAGTTAGCCAAACTGGCCTTCTTGATGTTCTTCACACATAACTCTCCACCTTCTGTCTGCAGGTCTTTGTAGTGACCATCTCCCATGCTTGGAATGGACTACCTCTTTACTTTTAGGTTCAGCTCAAACACTACTTTCTACTTGGGGCCTTTCCTGATTCTTCCCTCCACTCTTCCTGCCCTCCACCTAACTGTTATCACTCTTTCTCTCTGAACTATCTTGTATTTACTGTTTTCAGTCTGTATATACATTCACACACACACACTCACACACACACACACACACACAAACAAACATGCACGTACAAACACATTATACATGTCTCTGCCAGTAGGAATGAAAGCTCTTTGAAAGCCAGGATTGTTTCATTTTTGTTCTTGGTGTTTGATAAATGCTTGTTAATTGATTCAGATTAGTCTTACTAGAGGGTGGAAAGCAGTGGATCGAATGGGTTGGAGATGTGGCAATCAGGAGTGGGGAGATAGATGAGGAGGTAGGGTTGGGTAATAGTGTCAGAGCTGGGACCAGCTTTTGCTTACTTATATCAGCGTTTGGGTCTTCATCTGTCCTACGATTAGTCAATTCTTACACTTACCAGTCCTAGTTCTAATATAGATAGTCATAATTGCCAGTTGAAGCAGTTTCTTGATTTCTGGTAGGTAACATACATTCTTTTGGACCTTTTCTGTCCTCTACTGCCTTATCCTTGCCCCACCTTGTTGTCTAGTCATTTGTGAAAACTTTGTTTTTGTTTTGCTTTTGATGAAGTGAAGTCTTTGACGGATGACCAGAGGCTGCCTGTCTCCTGGTTTGTTAATATTAGTCCGTGAACTGGTCTGAAGATCTTTGTTGCCATATGACGTGGAAGGACTGGCTTTCTGACAGTTGCTCTTGCTTTTTTATCCCCTGCTGCTTGAGAAATTAGAGACTAAAGTTCCAACTGTAATTGCTTTGAAGGAAGAAAGGAATATTTCTATTTGGTTCAATTCAGAAAGTATTTATTGAGCCTTCTTAGTGTCCAGCACTGTGTAAAACTCGTGACAGAAAGAAAAGACGACACCTTTTCTGAACAATAAGAAGCAATATGAAGCAGAAGATAATGAGGCTAGAGAAAGTCTTAGGTAAAGTATCGGTATTAATCTTATTTATTAATAAAGTAATCAGTATTATCTGATGATAAATGCAGTTAAAAGGAGAGGTTAATGTGCTAGCACAGGTGAAAAAGACTTCTGGGGTGGGGGTAGGACTTGGATATGTGGAGAAGATGAAAGATGATCTTTCTGATGGAGTAATGAGCAAGGCATATACGCACACTGTGGATGCTGGTCTTGGAAGGACTGAGGGAAAAATCTGGAAAGGGAAGATGGAGCCAGGATATTTTGTAGTAGTAGCTTTTCAGGTTTATTGAGAAAAAGCAACTTTAGTGTTTGATGTAGTGCAGGAATGGGGAACCTGTGGCCCTTTGACTGGACTTCACAGGACAAATCCCAAAAGGCTGTGGCCTTGAGGCTGCAGATTCCCCATCCCTGGTGTAGTGGATATAAAGATCACTATGTTTTCTTCTGACCTAGGTAATGGCATGTCTTCTGATGCCCTTGTCCTTTTTTTCCTTGCCCTTGGCACAGCTTCTTGTTTAGAAAGGGAAGAAATTCTTGGATCCTGAGGATAGTACCTACTTCTAACTCCTGTTCAATGCAGATATACAATGGTTGTAGTGAGTGAGAGTTGTTTTGAAAATCAGAGGTCTTGAAATTAAGCTAAGGAAAAGTCTCTTTCCCCATTGGTCTCAATGATAACTGGAAAGTTAGAGTTTATAGATTTAGAACTGGAAGGGACATTAGAGGTGATTTAGTCCACCTCCTTCCTTATCTTACAGGTGAGTAAACTGAGGCTCAAAGAAATATGTGATGGTAGAGGAGGACAGGATTCAGTAGGATGGAGGGAAAGGGAAGAGGGGTTGCATTTATCTAAGTGTTGTTGAGGTTGTCAGTAAACCAACAAATAATTCTTGCTATTTATAAGACAGTCTACTCGGTTCCTGTCTCTAATTTTTGGGTCACTACCTTCCCCACCAAATTCAAGTAGTTTCCTTCCTTCCTGCCCCCTCCCCATTGAACTCTATCCACTTGCTTCATTGATGGACTTCTCAAGCTAGTAGGAAGGAAGAATGGATAGCATGGAAGTTGGGTAGGGTAATTGTGGGAAGGGAGGGAGGTGGGCAGGTGTCCCAGGAGTCTGTTAGGCCCAGCATCTCACATTAATCATCTCTTAATTTGGCCATTAACCTTGTTCCTGTCTGAGACCTTTCCTTGTGGAGAGAGGAGGGTAGTTGCATCAGCATTATTTGAGTGGGGAAATGGGCAGGTAAAGGGAGTTATTTAATGGAGGGAATTCTCTAGTTGAGAAGGGGTAGTGATGTGGTTCACACCTGTATTTCTTAGGTGAAAGGCAAGTGCTGGTGTGGTCTTCACGGGTGTATTTGGACCTGGGTGGGGTGGCTTTCTTTCATTGATCCAGTTATCTAGTGTCTTAAGTTTGATCTGTAATAATGCTAAGTCCTGTATCTGAGCTGTATTACCATGTCACTAAGTAGCAGTTGGGGACAGAAATGGAACATTACTGATGGCTGTTGGCCCAGGGGGCTAGGAATTCTCTGCCCAAGCTTGCCTGTGACCTGCTGCCCCACGTGGATTTTCTCTCCTAGGTCTGCTGACATTTGTGAACTGTGCATATGTGAAGTGGGGGACGCGTGTACAGGATGTGTTCACCTATGCCAAGGTTCTTGCCCTTATTGCTATCATCGTCACAGGCCTTATAAAACTGTGCCAGGGTAAGTTGGTCCTGGGAGGGAGAGAGGATATTCAGTTTAGCCATCCTGCCAGCTTCTCTGGCATATCTGAAAGGACCTGGGTTTACCTGTTTCATCTCACTATTGAGATAGTGTTTCATGTTATGTGATTTTGATACTCCTTGGAGCATAGTTTTAGGGATTGGCAAGATACTGGGTCCATTGATAGGCTGGCCAAGGTCAGCTGGGGATGAGGTTGTACCCCTTTCTCCTCCAGGACTACTCTCCCATTGAGGATGAGCTTTGGACACTGTCTAGTCTCTGGGATCTCTTAAAATACAGGAGCCTAGAGCTATGCTGGGAAATAGTGAGTCATATTGCAGTTGGTATAGGGCTCAGTAGAAAATGCTTTGCTGGAGATGGGCATGGAGCAGTGGGGTAGGGAGCCAGTTTTACAACCTTTATTTGACTGTGTCCTTCTCTAGTCGGGCCTTGCTTAGTAGGCCAACTTGTAAACTTGTGAAGCCTTGCTGCATCTCAAAATTCTTCTCCTCTTATCTAGGATCAATCCTGCTCTATTCCTTGATCTTTTCTAAATTTCATGGATACCTACTAAGCTGCTAGCTAATAAGAGCTTAAAGGTGTTCTCCCTTTTCAGAGGATTTTGGACTCTTAGAGATCAAAAATCTTTAATACTTAAAAAGAGTTTACAGACATGGAATCTCAGATATTATAACAAGTAATAAGGAAGATTATTTGGGGGCAGAGAAGCCTGCTTATTACTCTTCAAATTCTACCAGATAGGTGGCTGCTGACATCAAAGAGAGAGTGGAGTTTGGGGTTTCTCATTGCTGGGCTCTGAGATGGCATAGCCAAAAGTTTTGAGAGCCAGGGGGGCTATGCTTGATGTGGGAGGCTAACAGTGATTTCCTAGTGCTTTTTATTTGCAGGTCCAGGGGGCAGTGTGGTATATTGAAAGGAGCAATGATTTTGGTATTCCAAGTTCTGTTATTACTTATGTAATCTTGCCCAAGAAATTTAACCTTTCTGGGCCTTGGTTTCCTCATATGAAAAATGAGGGGTTTGTACCTCTTTAAAGGTTCCTTGTTTATTCTGAGTGTGTTGATCTATTGGGTGGGATTACTTTATAGCCTTGATGCAATAAGTCATTTCCCATCATGTTCAGATTTAGCCCTGCCCTAAGGGATCTGGACTGTTGGGGCCATCAGATACTGAACACAGGGTTAACTGGGCCCATTGTTCCCCTAAGTCTGGGAGAAAATCTACATGTTTCCCAGCCTGTGCTATTCCTAAGAATAAAATCCAAGGACAGAGGGTGGTGACTGTTTTGAGTTGAAAGCTCTAATGATTATCTTAGTGCTAGTCTAGGCTGTGGGTAAAGATAAGAAGGCTTCATGGTTGGCACAGCCTGTGATTTCTTAACATAGGACAGTTATAATTGAAAAAAACAGAATAGTGGGAATCTTATTCATGGGTCTGATAAACTCGTTTAGGCAAATTGTTCAGTGTTTCCAAGCTAAGGTTTATGATGTCAAGAGATACTACTGGGTATGATGAAAATTATTCTCGGTATGTCTAAAGGGAAACTCTTTGTATTCTTATTGTAAAAAAAAAAAGCGTTCAGATATCATTACTTTGGGCTTTTGGCAGAAGTGGTAATTGGGGTTTTAAAAGGATGTTAGATAAAAGGTAGCCAGAAATGCCTATACTTTTACTTAGCTGGGCTGCTTTGTTTTAGTTGAGGGAGCACTGAATGTTCTGGGGTCAGAAGTGAATGGGGCAGGAGTTCTGGTTTTGTTTACACTAAAATTTTGTTTATTTTTTTTCTCTTCCCCTCTTTTCTTCCCTTAAACCCCCCACCCAATCTTTTTGGTCATTCTTGCTGTTTCTCTTTCATTCTGTGTGTTTCTATTTTGTTGTCTCTCTGCTCTGCTTTTCTTCTCCCCCTCCCAAACCTCCCCCTTCCCCTTTGCAGGCCATTCTGAGCACTTTCAGGATGCATTTCAAGGCACTTCCTGGGATGTGGGAAACCTCTCTCTCGCCCTGTATTCTGCCCTCTTCTCTTACTCCGGTTGGGACACCCTTAATTTTGTAACAGAGGAAATAAAAAACCCAGAAAGGTAAAGTTGAGATCATAATGCACTACCAGACTAATTTATGTTGCAAATCCTGTTGTTGTTGGGTATCTTTACATAAATTATTATCTTTCCTCACATCTCCAACTTCTGTACCTTTTACCTTTGCCTTTTCTTTCCTTTCATTTCTCCATCCTCTTCCTTTTACCTTCTATTACTTTGAGCAGGAGAAGGAGAGAGGGAAAGGAGGAGAGAGTTTGTTGGGAGGGAAGGTCATGACTTCACCTTATCAAATACATATCACTAGAGTGCCAGTGTCCTACCTAGAGGAAGTGTGACCTTGGTAGTCAAATCTAAACCCTGGTCTGACTATAGGCCTATAACCTGAAGAGAAGTCTAAGCCAGTCAGGCCAAGTATTACTGTCCCAGACCTGGGCTAAGTGTGCTAAAGGGGTAGAGACGTTGGCTCCCCAGTGTGCCAGCTAGGTTTCTTTATAACCCTTCCATGAAGACTCCAATGGTAGCTACATTCTTAGACAATCATTTTTCACTGACTGAAAGACTTGAAATGATGTTCTTGTGATGCCTTTAAAGAAAAAAAACATGTCTGAGTGGATCGTTTGAGGACACAGCATGGTATAGTGGATTTAGGGGTCAGAGGATTTGGGTATGGCTCCTGATTTGTTATTTAGTACCTATATGAGCGTGTGTCAATCATTTAATCCTCAATTTCCATATCTGTAAAATATCAGACTGAATCCCAACTCTAAATCTAAGATGCTGTGACTGGTATCTCACCTAGTTGTGGAATGAAAAGATGCTGGGGGTAACACATTAAGGAGATTAAGGGCTAGTAGCACAGTTGCATAAAATGCTTTCCCAAAAGGAGACTCGGTTAATGTTGTTGGCCTGAAAGAAGGACGTACAGGGTCCTAGTAAATGATTGACATTTTTCTTAACAGGAACTTGCCTCTGGCTATTGGAATATCTATGCCTATTGTGACACTCATCTATATCCTGACCAATGTGGCCTACTATACCGTGTTGGATATCCAGGCTGTGCTAGGAAGTGATGCTGTGGCTGTGGTGAGCCCCTGGTCTTAGTCCCATTTGTATTCTGAGACTGTCTTGGAAATAGTGTCACAAAATTCATTCCTCTTCACTATATTCTGCCTTTCCCTGATGGTTGGACCAGCCACAAACAGCGTAAGATCGGGCTGTGTGACCTCCTTCTATCTCTGCCCCTATTGTTGGCACAGTGAATTGCTCTGTGGAAGCCATCATCTGATCTGGGAGCAGAGATCAGTCTCTAGCATAGGCCATATGATGCTCATCCCACTTTAGCTCTTTGTGAGATGCTCTAGTCTTTGTGTTCACTTTCTTTCTTTTCTTCTTTACCAGACATTTGCTGACAAGGTGTTTGGCATATTTAGCTGGACAATTCCTATTGCTGTTGCCTTTTCCTGCTTTGGAGGCCTCAATGCATCCATCTTTGCGTCATCGAGGTAATAAAGCTCATGCTGCCTAGTTTGTGTCTCATGTATGTTAATGGCAGATAGCACAAACTGGCTGGCTTTGCTAGCCTGTGAAGTGAGCTTTATTTAAAGTCCTTGTCCCTCTGTACTTCTCCATCCTAGGGGTATATATGGTGAAAGTATCTGTTGTTATCTTATCCTACTGACTGAAGGCAAGGGTATTTATATGAGCAAGCACCATCTTAATGGTTATCACTGGGGCTAAGGGATGCAGACTTTGAACTGGAACTCTGGCCATCCCTTTGGCTGTATTAATGGAGCCTCCCTCCATCTTGGAAGTCTGGCTGCCATTCACTCAGCCTGTATAATATAAGGCTTAGGATTTGGATAATGTTGTGTGTGTGTGTGTGTGTGTGTGTGTGTGTGTGTATGTGTATGTAGAAAGATACAGATATATAGACAAGTAGATGTGTGTCTGTGTGTATACATGTATCAGGGCTAAATGAGTGTTGGATGTGGGTAAGTCCTACTTAATCTAACTCTTACTGTTCTAGGTTGTTCTTTGTGGGTTCTCGAGAAGGTCATCTCCCCTATCTTCTATCCATGATTCACATTGAACGCTTCACACCTGTTCCAGCGTTGCTTTTCAATGTGAGCTCTCTTGTACTAGAAGGGAAGGGGGTTTATGGGGAGGAAAGGTTTGGAGCCTAGTCACTACAATAGTTGCTTTCTGGGGGTAATGGGGCCACAGTCCTAAAGGGGAACAGAGTAGTGATATTGAAGAAGTTGGTGTCAGGGGCATTAGAATCGTCGAGAACATGTTGTTGGAGCAGTGGCCCTGATTTTGTTCAGGAAAGGAAAGAGGTTAAGTGAGGAAAAAGGAGCCAGGAACCTTACAGAGCGTAGAGAGGATGGGATAGTAAAGGAGTTTGGGGAGAATGTCAGGTAGTATAGAGGATGGGCCACCTTGGGCAGTGTAGTGCAGTGTAGTGGAGGAGGAACATCATTTAGGAGTCAGAATACTCAGGTTCCAGTCTTGATACCATCACTTACTTCCCATGTTACCATTTGCATCCTAAACCATAATTCCCAGTTTCCTTGTCTGTAAAATGGGTATGATAATTGGACTGGTCACTCGAAAAAGTGATTGTGAGGCAAATGTACTGTAAACCTTAAAGTGATACATAAATGTGACTTACTGTTAAGAGTATTTTTGTTGTTCAGTTATTTCAGTCTTGTCTGACTTTTTGTGACTCCGTTTGGGGTTTTCTTGGCAAAGACACTGGAGTGGTTTGTCCTTTTCCTTCCCCAACTCATTTTACGGATGAGAAAACTGAGGCAAATTGGGTTAGGTGACTTGCTCAGGGTTACACAGCTTGCAAGTGTCTGAGGCCAGATTTGAACTCAGGTTTTCCTGAGTTCAGGCCTGGCACTCTATCCACTGTGCCACCTAGCTGTCCCAGCTATTAAGAGTATAGGAATAGATAATAACTGACCTATTTACTATCACAGGGTTGTGGAGGCTCAGATTGGAGAATTTATGTAAAAAATATGAAAGTGTTTTGTATCCATAAAGCACTGTGCACATGTAAGGTGCTGTTGATATGAAATAGTGAATGTCATATATCAAGATCTCTTGTTATGGCCTTTCTTATGCAACATGAAATCCTTTTCTTTATAGTGCACCATGACCATCATCTACCTCATTGTGAAGGATGTCTTCCAGCTTATCAACTACTTTAGCTTCAGTTACTGGTTCTTTGTGGGCTTATCAGTCATAGGGCAGCTCTACCTCCGGTTAAAGGAGCCAGAGAGGCCTAGACCCCTCAAGGTGAGTTTATTCCTGTTGGCTGCAGGGAAAGGCAGAGGATAGAGGAGAGGGAACTGGTTTTGTTTGTTCAAGAGGCTTCCGAACCCAAGAACTTAGGTCCCATTAACAAGTACCCTGGTCATAGCACATCCTGGTTTGTCCTCATGTGAGATATTCCAGCCATATCTTCGTATCTAATGGGTTACAAGTAAAGACTCTTATCCCTCTTGGCTTAAGCTATGGTTAGGAAGCTGGAGGTAGGGGTGGCACTGGAAGGAGGGATGGGCCGGGCTCTGCATGTAGGATCTTATGATCCTTAGGTCCAAGTATTTAATATTCACATTCTTCATTCTCTTTTCTCTTCTAGCTGAGCCTGTTTTTCCCTATTGTTTTCTGCGCATGCTGTGTTTTCCTCTTGGTTGTACCCCTTTACAGTGACACTATCAATTCCCTGATTGGCGTTGCAATTGCTTTTTCTGGGATCCCAGTCTACTTTGTGGGTATCTACTTGCCTGCATCCAAGAAACCACTCTTCATTGGGAAGATTCTGGGTGAGTATCTCTCCTACTTGGGGTTTGTGTGGGGTGGAATGAGATAGGGGAGAGAGAGTGAATTCCATAGCTGGCCCAACATGGTAGGTGCTCGAAAGAGTAGCCAATTACTATGTGAGGCATGCAACAAGCTTTGTTTCCCAGGGCTTCTGAAATTCCCACTGTTAGTCATTGCTTTAGTCTTCTCCAAGAGCCCTCTATTAAAGTTGCAAATTACCTGGGAGGGTGAGGGAAGCACAGGTTAGTTTTTCAGATTAGCTAGTTGTTTGGAAAGGCACTCTTAGCAAGGACATTCTGAGGAAAGGACATGGAGGTAAGTTCTTTTGGTAGGTTGGAGAAAGGCGGGGAAGGAAGGGTGCAGAGTAGTAGTAGAAGGTGATGAGGAGCAAACAGGCATTGGCCACCAAAGTAGCCAGCCAACCAACCAGATACTCCAGAATACAAAAAGGCAGGTGGGCAGAGAATCATGTTACAGGGTTGCCTCAGGTCAGCCCTGCTGATCAGGGGCTCTAGGTGAGGAATCCCTGGAATTGTTCTTAGGAAGACTGATTCAACAGTGTTCATTTTGGAGCTAGTTTGTGAGGATGTTGTCTTTGTCTTTTTCTATTTAGCTTCTATCACTAAGGCCACACAATTACTCTGCCGCTGTGTCCTGACTGAGCTGGACTTAAGTGAAGACAGGAGAACTGAAAGAAAATCTGACTAGGGGCCAGAGGCTTCTTCCTCTAAGGGCAGGAAAACCAGCTGCACACGGGTCAGCAAGGCCCAGGTGACTGCATATCCAGGAAATAAGACAGCAGAACCTCCTGAAGGTGGGAAAGTCTACAGTCTGGAACTCAGTTTCCTCACATGGCAGTCCTCTTGTGGATTGAAAACTCCAAACCCCTGTATTGACATCTGACAGGCTTAGGGGGGAGTCTGTGGAATGATGGTAGAGAAAAATGGTCAATGTTGGGGAGACCATACTGGTAAGAAAAAAATGTTTAGCAGGAAGGGGAGGGCATGTGGTGAGGAGATAGAGATGTTAAGTCTAGAAAGAACATTTAACCTTCTCCCCTTGGAGCCAGACAGTAATAAGCCAGAGTCCTGTAGAAGAAATGGGTCACATCTTCAGTCTCCTAAGTCAGTCTCTTAAGTTTGGATTTGGTCAGAGGAAAGGTATTTTAAAACCTAGAATCCTTCCCCATCCCACCTTCCCTCTTCCCTCTCCCTCACTGATAACTCTAGCCCTCAGCTTTGCCCTGCCCCCCCCCAACTCAGAGGCCATTAATACTAAATCTAAATCAAATCTGTGTATTAATGGTCTCCAAGTTTTGGGGGCTGAGGGCCAGAGTTCTCAGTTGGGGGAGGCGGGGAGGGAAGGTAGAGTGGGGAAGGATTCTAGATTTTAAAAGTTTTCCTTTGATCAAATCCAAACTTTTTCTACAGGACTTGGGTTTATTACTTACTGCCTCTGGAGTTGGGGGGTAGGGGGGAGAGGGTTATGTGCCTTTTTTTTTTTTTTAAATTGGGATTATTTATCCAGAATAATTGGTCTCAAATTGAAATGTCAGGTGTTCATATGTTCAGAGGCTGAGATAATCTGGCTGCATTTGTAATTTCTGAGATGTCCCAGCTGATTCCTCTTGGCCTGGTTAGTTTCTGCTGCAAGTGGAGACTTTCTTCCTGATGGGTCAGAATTAACAGTTGGGATTGTGCTTAGTCCAACACTTTGCACTGGCGGTGTTTTCAGTTGCTGTTGAGTAAAGGTTGACTGTAAAGTTTCTCACACTCCTCTACTTATAACATTTGTACACTTATAGGTGTGCAATGTTCACATGTACACAAGTGTGTATGTTATAAGCTCTGGCTAATGTCTTAGCAGGGAAAAAAGATTAGCAAATTCATGAGTGAGGGTTCATATTCCTTTTGTGAAGAGGAGTAACTTTATTCATTTAAATAAGGCCCTACGTCTTTATTTTAGATTTAACTCATAAAAATATTGGTTGATCCTGGGCCGTGGTATGGAAATTCAAAAAACATTTACTGCTAATTGCTTTGACAACTTGAAAGTAAATGTGTTTAACTCTGACAGTGAAAAGTCTAAATCAACCCTGAGTCATGAATTATCTAATTCTTTTCTGATAAAGACAGGTAATAGTCAGATCCTTTTTCACACACATGCACACATCATGTTGATGTGTTATGTGATAGTAGTTTTCTGAAAACTTTAGTCTTGGAACTCCCACAGATAGCACTGGCATTTTCACATATTGACCGTGTGGCTGGATTGCCAGGATTCATATACCTCACAAGCCCTGTGGCCTCAATGTGTGTCCCATATGGGAAACACACTCCCTTCCCTTCTTACTTACCCTGATTTCCAGGAGTTGGGCTACCAGAGGGGACTTTCCCTAAGTCTGGGTGGGCTGAGATCTCTCAGTGGTACAGTTTGGTTGCTTGTGGAAGGGTTTAGTTTAGTTTAGTTTTGTTTGGAACATGGAGCTTCTATGGGAAGAGATGAATCACCTTTGAAGGTAGTAAGGACTGTACTTAGTAAAGTCCTTTAGAACTCCTTCCCAAGCTTTAGAGCTAGGAACCTGAGACCTCCCTCTGGTAGAAGCTTCCTTCTCCTGTGCACCTATTTCTTGGAGCTTGTCATCCAAGCTTCTTGTCGAGAGCCTTGAAGCAGACAGTAATGAGGTGCAGGTGACAAAGGGAGATAAGTTAGTCCTCGTGCACATATTGGTCCCAAAGACTAGAGGCGTGGGTGATGGTGGTATGTTGTTGCCTGGTGTGTGTTCCTTTGTGTGCAACTTGGTTGCATTTAATTATAGTACTGTCTAATGCTGGACAGAGTGTTCTGCCCTGCAGGCCAGGCAGTGCTCATCCCAGGGCCAGAGGTGATCAGGGATAATAATACCTCATCGTTTTATGTTGGTCCTTGTTCTTTGGCCTCAGAATCAATAAAAAATGAAGATAAGAATGGATTCAGTCTGTTTCTGTCACACTTCACTTGCATTGGCAATGGTGATTTGGGTGGGAATACTTTGCATAAACAGTCTTTGCAAAATAACATTCTTGGGAAGTTCACAATAACCAAAAACAGCAGCTTACTTTCATCTCATCCTTGGTTCCAGTAGGGCTACCATTCAGAGGAAGAAACAAACATCATCCCAGGTTATTAAATCTCTTCCTGCCTTGATGGCACGGAGGCTGATCAGCATGGCCACTGCCACCACTTAATCTCAAACTTAGACCTCGTGGTGTAGGAGGTTTCTTGAACTAAGGATTGGTGTTGAGTCTGTTAGCAGAATATGGCCTCCATATTGACCCCTCCCAGTCAGATGTTTCAAGTGAGACGTGTGGGCTAGGGACAGGACCTCAGATTTCATTGGTATAGAAAACTCTCACCGGTGAGGAAACTCCCTCTATTAATTGAGGTAGGTACCTTCTGTGTGACTTACAACTTACCTAGGATTACACAGCTGGTGTGTGTCAGAGGTGGGTCTTGAATCCAGGCCTTATAGTTTCTGGCCAGGTCTCTATGCCATGCTGCACCATACAAATAACTTGGCATTTATGTAGTGCTTTAATTTTTATTCTCCTTTGAGCTTTACAACAACTTTCTGAGCTAGTACTGGTATTTGTATTATCCCTGTTTTACAGATGAGGAAACTGAATTTGACATTAAATGACTTCACCAGGATCATATAGCAGGTATATGTTAGAGGTGGGATTCAAACCCACAAAAGCTTCCTGGCACAAGTCTCCAGAAAGCATCAACTCTAGCTGGGGCATGGTCGTGGTACAGGGACCCTGAGGGAGGGTAGCAGCTATAGCTCTTTACCTTTGCCTTTCAGTGACTCTGCAAGCAATTACGAGCTTTGGGACTAGTGGAGGGTCTCTAGGACGTGACTGTTTGTAGTCGCTCAAGATTAAACTTTTTTTTCCCCCAAATTCTTTTGCAATCATTTTCCTTCTCACTTCCTGCCTGACCTCCCTGGAGACTTGCCACTTTAATGCACAAATTAGTTCAAATCTGTGCCAGTCTGGTGCCTTGCACTTTCCCTCATGTGAGGTAATTCCTTAAATCTCAAATCTTATTGAGCTCTTGTCTGGTGGGATTTGAAAGCCCCTGACCCTGTGTTACTCTGCACACAGGATATTTTTCTGGAATGACAATTGCCTTCCAGTAGTTTTAGGAGGTAGCAAATTGGTGATTAATTTACAAGTTTCATTAAAAAACACAACGTTGTTATTTGAGACATTTTGATGAAGATAAACATTTTTTTCCTATTGCCTCTCTGGGAGAGTTTAGCCACTGCATGCTTTGTGAATGATGTCATTTTACATGACATCTGGTTGTTAATGTGACCACCCTAGAGAGCTGGTGGCTCCTCTGTATTTACATAGCAACAGAGCTTGTCTACAGGGCGTATTCTATTGGTAAACCTAGTGGGGTACCTATCCTTATTAATTACCCCTGGCCCAGGCCTTTCACTTCTGATGCACTGTTACTGTAGGAAAGGTAACCTGCTACTAGAGGACTGGAAGTTAATATCCTAAGGGACTGTAAATTGACCTTTCTTTTGAACTCTGGGGGAACAGGCTCCCAGGAGGTACCTGCTAGTATCTGAAATTATTTACTTGTGGTTTTAATCCCTACTTCAGTAGGAAGTTTTATGAAGTTGTGAAGTAAACCCTTTAAAAGATAGGAAAAAAATCTAATGAATGCATAAGCACAGCATGCCATGTCCATGGGACTAACCCACTGAGTGCTTTGTCTAATCCTTTTAGTTTCTATACCAATTGAAGGGAAACTAAGCTACAGTTCTAAGAAGGGGGCTGACTCTAGCATTAAGTACTTAGCATATGTTGTCTGACAACAGATTATAATTATAAAACAGGTTTTAGATTCTGCCTTTAGCTTGTTTGGCAAGAGTCCTTTTGACCTTGCTGTTTTCCTTTGTCCTTTCAGTAATTGCCAATCTTCAAGAAAGAGTACCTTTACTTGGTGCCTGTGATTCCATACCACCCATTTCACTCTGAAACACCATGTAGTGACTGAGGTCCCCAATATAATATAGACATTGCTTGCTCCAGGGTCACTGTTGGCCTCCAGAGTAATCAAGTAAGATGGTTATCTCTCAGCCTTTGTCCTCCTTCACCTCTCTCCATCGTGTAATGTTGCTCACTCCCATCTGGATATTCTGTTTTCTTGGTTTTCCGAGTTTTCCTGTCTTATCTGACCAATCCTTGACAACCATTTGCTCTTTAATTGTTCTCCCATATCCTAAGGGTGGGTGTCCCCTAAAATTCTAATTTAAGTTATCATGGTTATACTTGAAGATCATTTCCAAATCTATATAGCATGTTTCTATCAGCTCCACGTCCTCCCTGTAAGTGCATCTGAGAAATCTCCCCTGGTAGGTTACACCCCTTCCCCCGCCAATAATTCTAATCTGCCTCCCACCCCCCACCCCTGCAACCATCGCTTTTCCTGACTTCTCTATAGACACTGCCATCCTGCTACCCATTTTTGATATCTCAGAGTCATTCTTGGCTCCTTGCTTCCCTTCATCTAGTCAGTTGCTAAATCCTGTTCTTTCTACTTCTACAATACTTCTTGCATCATTCTCCCACTCCTCTTTCTGCTGCTACCACCCTCAATTAAGCGCTTATCACTTATTTCCTGGACTATTCTAATAGTCTCCTAATTGGTATTCTTGTCTCCAGTCTCTTCTCTAACCCATTCTTTACAAATTGCATCATTCCCCTGCTTGGCTTGGGCTTTACTGCCTCTGGTGTTCATCTCAGCTCTGTGTCTGTGATGTAGCCATTCTGTGGTCTTGTGATGCAGCAACCCTATCTGAGGCAGTAGCCAACTCGACACATCTCTGAGGTAAGAAGCAGTGCTTAGCAGTGGCTGGAAAGCTGGCCTGGAGTTAAGTGGACCTGGGTTCAAGTCCAGCCTGACACTCAGCCTCTTAGTGCTTGAGGTGACTGCATTGGTGGAGGGAATTTCCTTAGCCAGAAGTTAATTACCTGTGCCCGTGAAATCACAAAATCCAGCCCTGTCCTTTCTTGGGGCCAAATGGATAATTACAGTTGTGCCGTGTTTGACTTCATCTTAATGTTCATGTGTATCATTGTGGTCATGCAAATAGTCTTCCTGATTCTGTTCACATTTCATTGACATCTTCCCATGTTTCTCTTGAATTCTTCCTATTTGTCTTCTTTCTTAGCTCATACTGTAATATTCCATTATGCTCATTAACCGGTTTGTTTAGCCATTCCTCAGTCTATGGCACCTGCGAGCATGCCTGGAATGCACTCCTTCCTCATCTCTGCTACCACCTCTGCCATGAAACCTAGTTGAAAGTGATCTCTCCCTCAAATTCTGGATTTCTGCTTTGTCCCTGTCTAAGACTAAATTGTATTCTGTGTATTGGTGTAGATGTCATCTGTTCTCCTTTCCAGTAGAATTAAGTTCCATCATGGCAAGGACATTTTTCATCTTTGTAATCCCAGGGCCTTGCACATAGGTGGTAAGTGGCTAATAAATGTTAATTGCATTGGTGTAGGATGAAGGAGAGAAAAGAAGCTGGAAGGTGGCTTGCAAAATGTTTTCCTCACGACAGTCCCATGAGGGAGGTTAGAGCATCATCTGCATTTTACAAATGAGGAAACAAGCTTGAGATTTGCTCTTAGTCACAACAGTGAGTGTGTGAGGCTAATTAGAAGCCAAATCTTTTGACTCTCAAGTTTGATGTTCTATTTATCTGGGAGAAGAAAAGTTAGGGAAGGTAATAGCGCTTTATAGCTCCAGGAGTTCAAAAGGAAAACGTTTTCCTTACTAGAGGATAGTATACATATCTATACACTGATTACCACTTGTCCAAGACTGTAGGAAAAGCAGTAGGTTTTATAAACACAATCTTAACTCCTCTAGGGAAACAGAAGGAAGCACTAGAAACCTGAGAGTCCAAAATTCCTTCATTGCAGAGCTCAGAATTAGGGTTAGGCTTTCCAGAAAGCCTATCAAAACCACAGTCCAGGGGCAGCTAGGTGGCTTAATGGATAGACCGCTGGCCCTGGAGTCAGGATGACCTGAGTTCAAATCCAGGCTCAGACACATAAAACTTACACCTGTGTGACTCTGGGCAAGTCACTTACCCAATTGCCTCACCAAAACAAATAAACAAACAAAAAAACCCCAACAAAACCGCAGTCTAATTGCCTTTTGTTCTTGACACAGCTGTTCTAATTTACCCTTAAACTGATGACCAAAGAGGGGGAGTAACAGCAACTATCAAAATATAGTAGTAAGTCACATTGATACAGCATTGCCTTTTCCCATTACTCATTATTACTTTAAGGGACTCACGTTCTCTCCACTGTGTGGTCTCTTCCTTCACCAGTGCAGCTAGAAACCCATCCATGCCTTTTCATATTGTACAATCTATGTATAACACCATACATCCTTCATTGAAGACCTACCTATCCAATATGCTAGAGTCCTGCCTCTGCCTTCAGGGTAATGGTGCAGTACTTGGATTGTTTCTCTAAATCTTGATATCTTACTATACTATCTATCTCCTTATCCAATCGTATGCTTTCTTGATATAGTTTATACCCACTTAGCTTTATATTTTATAATTGAGCAACTGTTAATTTTAGCTATTCCTAGAAATTGTAACCTTAGGTTTTCCTGGAGTCTAGTCCCTAGCCTGAAGAAAGTAGGGAAGAAACCAAATAACATGTTTTGGGCAGGATCAAGGCTTTTATTTTGTGACCTAGAACCTTTAGGTTTAAAACAACTATAGTTTCTCTAGTTATATGCAGCTGATTACCTGTGAATTCCAGAGCACCTTTCTTCACCAGGAGGAATCAGACAGTGCCTCATGAAGTTGCAGAGATGCAGATTACTTTCTACCAACCAGAGATGTCCAGAAATTGAATGGGCTTCTCTGGGAAGTATATGGTTTCAGTCTCATTGGAGGTGCTAAAACCGAAGCTGTACAATCCCTAAACAGTAATATCACTTTATAAAGTGATGTGGTCAAGTGGCACTCTTAGTGGGACTGTCCAACAAAGAGATCAAATCTCAGCTACCTCTGCAAGTCTTCAGGTTAACAAGTACCTACTAAATTCACCAAGGTCATAGGATTTAAAATTGGAAGGTACATTAGAGGTCATCCATTGTTTCCTGTAGGCTGAGAGAGGTGAGGGCTTGGGTAAGCCAGCACCTATAGACGTGCTAAGTAGCCAAGCTAAGATTCCAACCTTTTCGTTCCCACTCCAGTGCTTTTTCCCCCATATCACAGGAGCCTTTTGTCTGACAGTGTGATCGAGCAGAAAGCGCCCCTGGATATGAAGTCAGAAGACCTGGATGATTAAATCTTCGGAGGCCTTCGATGTAGCTATCACCAGTCATCACCAGTAGTGTCTTTTACGAGTCTTTGTCTCTTGTGCAGGCATAGATAATCCAGAAAGCACAGTGGGTATGAATTAGGAAATGGCATTTACTTTTACAAAGCACCACTGCTCAGTATTGGGAGTAATAGAAGAAAAAGAATTTTAATCTCTGGTTTCACTTCTTTAATAAAGATGCATACTTCCATCTTGACGGTATGAAAGCCTCAGAATTGAAACATGTTCTCGCCCCTTCCCCTACAGAATTTACAAAGCTAATGGCAGTTCCGACATATTTATTAACTGAGATTAATTCCTGAATTATTACCATCCTGTAGCAAATTAATGAAAAAAATTTGGGCAGAGCAAGGGCTGCCTCTGAGACCAAGAAAAAAGACATCAGGAAGAAAGCTTCTGTCCAAGTCAGGTTCCTCAGTTATGGCCCAATTGTCTAGATGTATGAAGTTTCTATCCTGATGAGCATTTCTTAGCCAGGCAATTTGTACCTTTTATCTGGGGAGCGATGGATTGAAGTCAGACCTGGATTTGAATCCAGGCTCTGCCATTAGCCTGTGCAATCTGGCAGTCATGTCTGCTTGCTGGGATTGTTTTCTTTGCAGAATGAATTTGGACCAGAGAAGTCTATGTAGCTCCTTCCAATTCTTACATTCGATGGTGCTTTGACTCAAACTGGAATAAAGGCAGCTGTGGTTTTAAAGTGGGGATTTGATAAGTTCACTTGTAATTACACAACTTCTGGTTATAAAACCACTGTTTCTGTTGTGATTTTCCCTTTGGTGAGAGCTCCCCAGCAACCTTTCTCAAGGGAAAGCAAAACCAGGACCACAGACTTGATCATTGCTGTTTCACTCCAAAGTAAATAAAGTTAATTTTGCCAGTGCTAGGGAAGGAGAGGTTGTGGCATGACCCACAATGAAGAGTCTAACAAACATTTAAGAAAGCATTTTCTTCCACGTTCCAGAACAATTTTTTAATACAATCAGTGCATCAAATTCACATACACATACATACACACACAGCTCCTTTGGCATTTGTCAAAGGACTCCCAACTCTATAAGCAGGATCAAAGTAAGGCCACAGATGGAAAATGGGGGAAAATACCAACATGGAGTCTTTTCACTTTTTTAACACTTGCAGGTTTTTGCAACCAGAAACCACCTTAGTGAACACATATGCATTGTCTTCCTGTGTTGATGAAGCGTATTTGTCAGTGCAGCCTTTCATAGTGTTTTCGCCTCTAACTCTAGAGGCTTCCGAAGAAATGCCTCACTCAGCAGCATGAAGCAGGACCCGCCTTCTGTGGCAGGGCAGAGGTTAGGGAAGACCAACCTTTTCACATGAAACACATTAGCGACATCTCTTTCTTTATTCATTGGCTTCAAAAATTACCTTTTTTTTGCCATAGGAATGCTGTAGATTTGAACATGCAAAGTCAATTCTTCACATGGAAGGGGAAAATCTTTCAGATTAAACAAAGTGCTAAAGTAAAGTGTAGGGAAAGGAAAATATTTTCCGGCAGTATCGGGTGAAAGAGGATTTTCTTCCCATACCAATGGGCAATACTGCAGTTAGAGGCAAAGGAACTCCGATTTATCTTAGGTTTTTCCTTTCCCAGTAGCACAAAATTGTCTGGAGGCCAGAATTTGACCCCAGAGCTGAACATCCCCAGAGACTTTTTTCCCCCCCTTTCCCCTTCCAGGTAGGTTATAACACTCTGGGGCAGAGTCAGCAGCAAAGAGGCTGATGTCTATAGTCAGAGACACCAAAGGGCTCGTCCCAAACAACTGGTGAACGCTTGAGCAGTCCTCAGTCTGAATCGAAGTCCTGGGAGCTGTCGTACTCAAACTCCTTTAGCACATCATAGGGATATTTGTTCCATTTCCTTGGTCTGATGATGCTTTCCTCGTCACTAAAGCTGCCATATTCTTCATCAGACCCTAGAAAAAGAATGAGAACAGATGAACCAGGCACTTGTGACATCTTTTTTTTTGAAGGTATCCGTAGATGACCAGGCTGTGAGAATGCTATGCTATACACATTTCTTCCTTCTCACTGTAGAAATAGAAACCAGGACTTTGCTCTACAAAGTTCAAGGCCTTATAATTTAATTCAAAAACTTCATCATGTTGTAGAATCCCATCAGCCCCTGTATTCCACCTCATTAGCACCTTCTCCCTCTCTGATTGGGGCCATGAATTTGGAGCCTCCAATTTTTTTTTAACCTTTTTGCTCAGCAATGGGGTTAGGTGACTTGTCCAAAGTCCCACAGCTAGTAAGTGTCAAGTGTCTGAGGCCGGATTTGAACTTGGATCCTGTTGACTCTAGGGCCGATCCACCGTGCCACCTAAATGTCCCTCAGAGCCTCCATTTAAGAGAGAACTCAGCTCAGACATCTCTTCATTTCTCACCTTGGTTGAATTACCTTGGGATTTCTCTGACTCTGCACACCCTTCCCCCCTCCCCCAATGCTGTATCCCCAGCACTTGGCACAGTGGCACATAGTAGGTAATTAATAAATATTGATTGATTGACTTGTCTGAGGTCACACAGTCAGTGGTATTTTAACCACTACTATCTAGCCCTGCTATCTCTATCCCCAGTGCTTAGCACAGTGCCTGGCACAGAGCAGGCAATTAATACATGCTAGCTGATGGAATGAATCAAAGTGTTACGTTCAATGTGAACTCCTACTATGATTACCTCGGGTGCTCTCTCTGTCACTGCTTCCTTCTTCCTCATCGGGGTACTCGTTACGCCAGTGATTCTCACTGTTCTCATCATCATCATCATCATCATCAATCTCCTCGGCTTGATGATCATCAGCTACCTGTTTATCTCAATACAAAGAGGAATCACAGTCAGAGTCCTAACAAATCACAAACTACCATCTGTTTTGGAAAAGCAGGTTACATGACCCAAACAGAGAAGCACAGCAAAAACCAGCACTGCTGCACTGGGGGGGGAAGGGAGAGGTCAGAGGACTTGGATTTTAATCCTGCTCCTTCCTACTTATTAGCTCTGTGACCTCAGACAAGCCATTTCCCCCAGAGTCTGTTCCCCTATCTGTGAGATGAGAATGTTGGACCAGACCAGGGGTTCTTTAGCCTTTTTCATGTCATGGACCCATCTGGCAATCTCCTGAAGCCTATGGCTCTTTTCTCAGAATACTGAAAGACAAGTGCAAGAAAGACAAAAAAGACTACAGTTTTGAACTGCAAAAATGCTTCTCCACAAGTCTTTTCAGATGATCCAAAATAAAGGTTTTGTTACAAACCTAGGGAAAGATAAGTAAAAACAAACATTTAAAGTGCAAATCATTACTGGAGGGACTGAGTATACTAATAGCTAGTAATTAGATAGTGCTTTAAGGTTTGCAAAGCACTTTGCAAATATGATCTCCTTTGATCCTTACAACAAACCTAGGAGCTGGGTGCCATTACTGTCCCCATTTTGTGGATGATGGAACTGAGGCAGAAGGAGGTAACACTTTGACTTGCCTGGAGTCACATGGCTCCAAGTGTCTGAGGCTTCACTGAAACTCTTCTTGACTTAAGGCCAAGGGCTCCATTCACTGCACCACCTAGCAGCCTCAATAGGTACTGACTGGAAAATAACCCACCTCCACAGGTTCCTTCTCTATGAAGATTGGGTGAAGGAACTAGGCACATTAAACCCGAGGAAAAAAAGAAAGATTCAGGGAGAACATGATGCCTTTAAGCATTTTGGAGGAGGGTGGTCATAGGAGGAAGAACTAGATTTTTTTTGGTAAATTGAGGGTGAGTGGCCCAGCCATGTGAGCTGTCCCAAGAGGCACTTCATCTGTGCAGGTCTGCAGCCTACAGCAGATAGGCCGGTCCAGGTGGATGCTGAGATGCCCTTTGACTCCCCTTCTGTGATTCTGAGTGTGACCCCTGCTCTCAGGGCCTACCGAGGCCTGCCTTACCAGCTCCCAATCCTGACTGTAGGGCTGCACAGAGAGGATGCTTTCAATCCATCCTGGGGTAGATGTCTCCATGTAGTAAATGTCATAGACATAATTGTCCTCCTCTCGGTGCTCCGTTCCTTTTCCGTCCTTGGAGATGGCTAGCCGTTCACGGATCATCTTTACTGAATTACAAAGTATCACATCTGGGTCAGATTTCTGTTAGGAAAACACAAAGGAATGACTATAGGTAACATAGGTAATTTGCCAAGAAGCTCAACAGACCAAAGTGGACAACCATATAGAATTTACCATTTCATCCTGGAAATATAAAGGGAATTATGATTTTTTGTTCCATTATCTTTCCCATGGTTCTAATTTCCACAGCAAACTACATGTTTCTATTTTATAGAACAAAGTTTTATTGCTACCTCTTGTCATTACCTACATCTCGTTGTATCCCTTTCTCCAGCCCCTCTAAGAGATGATCCCTTATAACAATGAATTTTTTTTTTAAAGGAAAGAAAGCCTTTATGAATTGATGCAGAGCAAAGTGAGCAGAATTAGAACAATTTTATATACTGATAACATGACAGAGAAAGACTTTAGAATTCTGATTAATGAAATGATAAACCATGAGGTACAAAAGAATGGAAATGAAACATGCCACTCACTTCCTGCAAAGATGATGAGCTTAAAATAAAAAGACACATTTTTAGATACAACCAATGTAGGAATTAATTTTTCAGTTATGTGGCTACGTATTGAGGGATTTTTTTGGGTTGTTTTCAATAAAGAAAATTTTGTTTAATGGGGGTGGGAAGGGAACAGAGCAATAAAAAATATTTGATACTTGAAAAATAACAAGCTATTTTTAAAAAAGAAAGTAAAACTAACAACTTATTAGAAAGTGCTAACATAATATGCAGCATGCCACACTCATGCTTCCATCGCTTCTGTCCCTAATTCTGAGGTGTCTTCTCCTATCTCTTCTTTGGAGCCAAGCTTGGCTAGTGATGACTACTCATTTCACAACGAAGGGAGTACCCTGAATTTTCAAACCGAGTTAGAAAAGTCCTTTGTTGAATTTGGGCCTTGTCACTGCCCAGATTCTGTATGTTAAGGCTCACAACGATGACTACCGCCATTATGTACTGGGTTTATCACAGCACACTCCTGAAGTGGCCACAGCCCAAGACACAAGGTCAAAATGCACAGGAGGAATGACAACTACAAAAGTAGCCTTCTCTTTGAAACTTTGCTCATACTGGGGGGGGGGGGGAACGACAAAAAAAAAAAACAACAAAAAACAAAACTGCAGGTAGCCACAACTGAGGAGGGCCATATCATGAAGACCCAACTTGCCAACACCCAAGAGTACTGTTTCCCTCTTTGGATTGGGGAATGAAAAAAAAAAACCTTCAACCCTGGCCTGAGGTCCTCTGTTGCTTCTGTGCCCTTGGGGCAGGAGGGCAAGGGTGACAATGAAAAGCCACTCTGGTCCCTGAAATGGGCCTGACCCTGTGGCAGCCCCTAAGCAGCAGGAGTATCAGGCCCAGATGTCATCTAACATGTCATGGAATTTAAATCCTGCCTCAAACACTCAGTAGTGGTATGACCCTTAGGCAAGTCGCTTAATGTGTTTGCCTTGAAGGCAGCTAGGTGGCTCAGTGGATAGAATGCTGGGCCTGGAGTCAGGAAGACCTGAGTTCAAATCCTGCCTCAAATACTCACTAGCTGTGTGACCCTGAGCAAATCACTTAACCTTTGTTTTTCCTTAATCCAGTGAAGAAGGAAATGGCAAACTACTCCAGTATCTTTGCCAAGAAAACCCAAAATGGGGTCACAAAGGGTCAGACGAGACTCAACATCAGCAACAACATCTCTTGAAGCATAATCAAACAGCAAGAATACAGGATGAGGAAGAAGGGTAGAAAATAAGACCAACATGAATAAGAACAAAGTTTAATTTATTCACAGAATAAGAATTGTGGAGCTAGAACCTTGAGGCCTCTGTTTCCTCAGGTGTAAAATGCCATTTCAGTACTCATAGTATCTAATTCTCAAGGTCGTTATGAGGAAAGTACTTCGCAAAACGTAAAATGTTAACATAAGTGTATTACTGTAACTGTCCAAGGTCCAACAGCTGGAAGAGTACCCACCGTTGTGTACAGAGCGTGAAACTGAGGTTTAGAATCGGAGTAATTTCTCCGTGCTTTGGGCTTCTGCCCCAGTCCTTAATGCAGCATCAGTTCTTGAGTCAACATGAGTTCTGACACACACTGGAAGTTCTCTGTCCTATCCCCTCCATTATCCCAGCTCTCATGTGGCCCGTGTGACTATGGCAATTTATTTGTTGTCTCCAAATCTCTGTCACCTCATCTATGAAGAGGGGATCACTGTACTTGCACTGCCCACTCCACCAGGCTGGGGGGAGGAAAGTCCCCTGTAAGCTTTAAAACACTCCTTACCAAATGAGAACTAGGAGGTGGCATCATAGTGCACAGAGCACTGCACAGGGCCTGGAGTCGGGAAGACCTAAGTTCAAATCCGGCCTCAGACACTTACTAGCTGGGTGACCTTGGGCAAGCTACTTCACTCTGTTTGCCTCAGTATCCTCATCTGTAAAATGGGCCAGAGAAATCAAAGGCAAAGCACTCCAGTATCTCTGCCAAGAAAATCCCAAAGTGGGCTCACAGAGTTAGACGCGACTAAACAACAAAACAGTGCCGTCTTGGAGCACTTTACCTCAGAACAGGTGGCCGGAACTGAGACAGCCTCTTTCTCAGCAGCGTCCTCGTGAACGATGTCAAACAGCTGGAATTCTTCTGCAGAGGACGAACTGCCTCCTCTGTGTGACATCTGTTTGGTGCCATCAGAGCCTAGCTCGTTCCTCTCAGCCCTGCTGGCAGCTTTCCCAGCTGGCAGGGCTGCTTCTCCCTCCGCACAGGGGGCCCGGTATTTGGAGACCAGGCGGTAGCGGTCATCCTGCCGAGTCACCAGCTTTGCAGCGAGGAGATCCTGACGGATTCTCTGATGACTTTCCAGCGAAGGAGTCAGGGCTCTGGTGGCTTTCTCTTTGGTGATGGCTTCTCTGACATACTTCTGAACAGGTTCATCCTAGGAGGGAAGAGAGGAAAGAAAATGAGACAGAAGCAACCAGGATATAAAGAATGATGGGGCTGGAAGCACCCTTGACATCCTCCAGTTCAACCTTCTCATTGTACAGATGACACAGTGGAGGCTTGTGAACACTGAAGAGAGGTAGGTGAAAAAACTGAGGCTTAATAAGCTTAAGGGACAGTCACACTTGAACTCAGGTTTTCAGACTCCAAAGTCATGTAGCTTCTTTCTTTAAAGCATTGTTGCTGTTTTTTATGATTGTCATAGTTGTTTCAGGTCATGCCCTTCCTCAGTGAGCCTAGCCTTCCTTTTTAACAAAAAACAGTAAACAGCTAAGCACTGCTGACCTATCATGTGAGTCTGACAGTACTGTATACATTCCACCCTCATGGTCCCTCACTATTCCACTGAAAGGGAAGAGATCTATTTCTTTCCTTCCTGGACGTCAAGATTAGCTATTATAATCACGCTGTGTTCAGTTCAGTTTACAGCTTTCCTATTTCTGCTTACTTCACTCTGCATCTAGTTTTCCTGAATCCCTTGTATTTGTCTTTTCTTACAGTACAATAACATTCGATTATGTTCGTAAACTATGATTTATCCATTTTCTTGATGGGTACCAACTATGTTTCCAGTTTTCCAGGCAGTGCCTGACAAGTATTCTGTTATGTATGACTTTTCTTTTTATGTTCATGATGCTGTTACACATAAATTACTATTTTTAAAAATTTATTTTTAGTTTTCAACATTTGCTCTTATAAGATTTTGAGTTCTACATTTTCACCCTTCCCTCCACTATCCCCTCTTCAAGAGGCCATGTAAACTGATATAGGTTATACATGTATGATCATATTAAACACATTTCCACATTAGTCATGTTGTGAAAGAAGAATCGGAACAAAAGGGAAAAACAAAAAACAACAAAAAAAGAGAAAATAGTACGCTCTGACTTGTACACAGACTCCATAGTTCTTTCTCTGGATGTGGATAGTATTTTCCATTCTGAGTCTTTTGGAATTGTCTTGGATCATTGTATTACTGAGAAGAGCTAAGTCAGTCATAGTTGATCAATGCACAGTGTTGCTGTTACTGTGTACAATGTTCTCCCGGTTCTGCTCACTTCACTCAGCATCAGTTCATGCAGGTCTTTCCAGGTTTTTCTGAGATCTGCCTGCTCACCATTTCATATTGTAATACAAGAGTATTCCATTACATTCATATACCGTAACTTGTTTGGCCATTCCTCAATTGATGGGCATCCTCACAATTTCCAATTCTTTGCCATCACATAAAGAGCTATAACACATATTTTTATACTTTTCCCATTTGTATGATCTCTCTGGGATATACCCCTAGAAGTGCTGTTGCTGGGTCAAAGGGTATGAACATTTTTATAGCCCTTTGGGCATAGTTCCAAATTTATATACGACTTGACTTCTGTTAACCTCCTTAGAGTATATGCCAAGCATTGGGATGTTTATCTGGTCAAAAGGTGTGAACTCTTTGGTCATTTTAAAAATGCAATTCCTAATTGCTCACAACAGTGGCTGGACCAATTTACAGGTCCACCCAATCAGTTCCCTTCTTCCCACAGGCATTCCAACATTGACTACTTCTGACTTTTGTCATCTTTTGTGTGTTATTTTAATTTGCTTTTCTCTTATTATCAGTGATTTGTGCAACCTTTCAGACAGCTGTTAATAGTCTGCAGTGGGCCTTTTGGAGAACTATTCAGACCCTTTAAAGACCACTTATCTATGGAGGAATAACTGGTCTTTTTAGGTATATTTCCCATGACTCGGGTCATAAGGCCTTTATTTGAGATATTCAATGCCAAGATTTTCTGTCCCAGCCACAGTTTCTCTTCTTACCCTGGCTGTGCCAATTTTGTTCATGCAAAATTATTTCCATTCTGTGTAATTAAGTAGCCCCTGCAACCGCCCAAATGTAAAATGGGCTCGGAATCGTTCCTACTTATATATTGATTATCCCTATTCTTCTCTAGTCCTCAGTTTCCTCATGCGTAAAATGAGGAGACTGGACCGAAAAATCCCCTGCTTCCATTTCTGGAATGCTTTCCCAGAACCAGTTGGCTAGGCTCTGTAAGCACGATGACCCCCATTTTTCAGATGAAGCAACTGAGGCTCAGACCCCAGAGGCGGCGGGGGCAGAACTGAGCCCAGGCCTCCTGCCTTTGGCGGCTGCCTGCTCCCCAGCTTCGGCGGCCGGAGGCTGGGGGATGGCCGAAATGACCTGTCCTGCCCGGCTCGCCGTTCCCCAGCCCGGAGCCGCTACCTGGGAGCACACGGTCGCCGCCAGCTTGAAGACGTTCTCCTCCACGGGACCCGGTCCCGCGGCCCCCGCCCCCTCCTCGGAGGCCCCGCTCCGCAGCCGTTTACATGTGAGGACGAGCGCCTCGGCGGGATCCGCGCCGCGCTTCCGCCTCACCCGCAGCACGGCGGACGCCTCACCGGCCTCCATCGTCGTGGGCTTACTGGCCTCGCCCGGGGCACGCTGGGATTTCCCTTTAGCCCCGCCTCCGACGACGACACGTACGTGCTTCCTCGCCAACCCTCCGGTGGGCGTGGCCTCACGAGGCAGGGGCGGGACCTCCCGTAAACCTTACCCCGCCCCCTCCGACGCGTGCCTCTGGGCCGGCTGGGCGCGGGGAGAAGATGGCGCTGGCGGCAGCGGCGGGTCGCGAGGACGGTGAGACGCGTAGCCGGCCTACCGACCGTTACGGTTCTAAAGCGGAGGTTGGGGGTGGGGGGAAGGGAGCGCGGAGAGGAAGCGGTGCGCGTGCGCTACCGCAGGCGCGGTCCATGCGTGCCTGAGGGGCCGCAGGAAAGGAGGCCGGAGCGGTTCGGGGACTGAGGGGAGGCTGCGCTCCCGGGCTCCGCTTCAGGCTCTTTTAGAGGCGGGCCAAGGGCGGGGGTCCTGGAAGGAAGGAGGAGCTTGAGATGCTCCCCCCTCCCACCTCTCGGGCCTGGGTCGCAGGGGTCCCCTCTTTCTGGGGGGCGGAGCCCTGGCCTGGTCTGCCCCGCTCCCGAGAGTGGCAAGGAGGGAGCCGAGGGGGCCCTTGCCGGGGGCCTGGGGGCATCTCGCTTCTTCTGGCCGCCCGCCGGAAAGAGGAACCCCGGGTGGTCGGGATCCGCCCCCGAGACCCCCTGCCGAGGGGGCGCGCCCGCACCTGAGTCCCTCGCCCCAAGACCTTCCGGGATTTGCTTTGGGGCCGTGTTCTGGGTTTGAGGAGGCGTTCTGGGCTTGTCGAGGAAAGAACCGCGAGTCTGAAGACCTAGATGCTCATCCCCCTGTGCTGTTACCCAGGCGTGACCCTAGGCAAAATCACGTTCCTTCTCCGAAGCCATTTCCTAATGAATAAAACTGGCCGATTTAATTAGAGAATCCCCAAAGGGCCCTTCCACGGCCAACTCCACAGTTTTTAGAGCTACTCTTGTTTGACTTCTAAAAATAAAAATCACCCGTTGTCCCCCCCCCAAAAAAATTGAGAACCAAAAATTTAGAACAGATTCCACAGTCTCGGTTAGCGCTGCAGCTTTGGAAGCGCCGGATCCTTTCCCTCTAAATGGCTAATCACCAGCTCCCAAGGTCTGAAGACCCCCCAGAGCGCTGTGCAGTAACAGACCTAACAGGAGTCAGGGAGAGCAGCCCAGACCCCAGACTGTTATCTGTCCCGCCCCCTCGGACCGGGACCTCCCTGAGGGCTGCGAATCCCAGCCCCTAGCACCGGGCCGGGCCGGCACCTATTAAGTAATTAGATAATAAGAAATAAACAAGTAATTAATTTAAATTTAAAAAGCAAATAAATAAGTAATTAAATGATATCAGTCAGCCATTAGTGGGTAGTGCAGACAGACCCTGTCTTCTGGACTGCTGTCCCGAAGATGTAATGAAGAGATTCCAGAAGCTCCATTCATCGAAGTAACCCTAACCTTCCTAAGCATCTCGACCTTTCAGAGACAACCAAAGAATAGAAAGGCTTATTTATAGAAAAGCTGTGTAGGGATACACAATTGGAACTAAGAAAATCTGTGTGAGGAGTGGAGGGATGACAGACAGACATTGATTTGGTTAGTGATGTATTTGTTCAACATTTGTACTTGTGAAGCGATGGTGGAATTTGAGTCAACTATGTAGGCTCAATCCTGGTGGTGATGCTTAGGATTCCTCCTTGTGAAATGGGATATACTTGTTGCACCTTCCTGTCTTCTTTCGAGCCTCAAATGAGATCATAGGATCAGAGTTAGAATTAGATATTGCCCTCACATGGGCTACATTCCGCATTTTACAGAAGAGGAAAATGAGGTTCAATCATGTGTCCAAGGTCACCTATCTAATAAAAATTAGAGCCAGGATAATATATGTAGAATGCTTTTGCAAAGTTTAAATCACTTGTCCATCAATGAAGCTTACTATGTGCCAGGTACTGTGCTAAGTGCTTCGGATCCAAAGGGGAAACTTAGTTGCTGACTCTAGGAGCTTTCATATAAGTATAATTTATTTTATTTTTCAAGCTGATGGGAGGAGGGAGAGGCCCACAATGGGGAATAAAAGCATAATCCTTTCCTCAAGGAGAACATGCTGACCCCAAACTTTATCATTTTCATGTTTCCTCAACTAGTATTTACAGACTCATCTGTACCAAAGCTTTTGGCTTCATATTGTTTGGCAACAATCTTTTTCATCTTCTTACCAAAACTTCTGTCCCTGAGAAATCCTCAAAAACTCAATAATTATCCACTGCCCACACACCTATAAGTCCAAACTCCTTTAGGCCCTCCACAATCTGAATCCTGTTTTTTCTTGCCTTTCTACTCTTCTACATAAATCAAACTTTTACTCACAGTGTCCCAAACATGTCATGTTCTTTTCCTTCCCTCTATCTTCTATCTTTGAGTTGAAGGCATGGTTTTTAAGAAAAAAACCAGATGCTTGAACATGTTCATTAGTATCACTTATGAGCCATCATGTGGGAGCACAGAATCAATCACAGCAAAGGCCTGGAATGTATAGCCAGTCTCTCAACAATAAAGTGATGCTTATCTCCCCATCCCATTAATAATAATAATCCACTAATATTAACTGTGCTTTAAGGTTCACAGAAATGATTTACAGGTCCTCACAACAACCCTGAGGTGACTACGGATGGGGCCTGGACCTCTGCTGTCAATGGTATAGGGTGCTTTTGATGATGAATTCTCTACTAATGTAGGGCTGGCACCTTCTTTGCAATGTAGAGTCTTAGTGGCCTTCAAGACTGGCCTCCTGGAACTGCTGTGGCCTTTTCTCAATCCTCATTCTCTTCGGCATCTCTGCAACTTTTGACACTATTGGATCCCCCTTCTCTTCTGGATACTCTCTCCTCTCTAGGTTTTCAGGACACCACTCTCCTGGTTCTGCTCCTGCCTGTCTAACTGTGTCTTCTCTGTCTCCTTTGTGGGATCCTCATCTAGATCCTGCCTACTAACTGTGGATGTCCCACAGGACTCTGGCCTGGGCCGTCTTCTACCTTACTTGGTGATCTCAACAGCTTCTGTGGATTTAATTACCATCTCTACACTGACTCTCAAATCCACCTTTCCTGCCCCCACCTCTGCTGACTCCCTATCTTGTATCTCCAGTTGCCTGTCAGACATCTCAGACTAGATGTGCAGTAGACATCTTAAACTCACGATGTTCAGAACAACTCATTATCTTTCCACCTAAGTCCTCCTTCACTTCCAGACTTCCATATTATAGTTGAGGGCACCATATATCCTTGGCTCCTCACTGTCTCTCATCTGTTCCCAGGCTTGTTGATCTCACCTCTTCAACATCTCACGAATATGCCCCCTTTTCTCATCTGACACTTTGACCACTCTAATGGAGGCCTTCAGCAGCTCATGCCTGGATTATTTCAATAGCCTGCTGGTGGGTGTCTGCTGCAAGTCTCTGCCCATTCCAATCCATCCTCCATTCAGTTGACAAAGTTGATTTTCTTAAAGTGAAGGCCCAATCAGGTCACTCCCCTACTCCACTAAATTCCCTGTCACCTCCAGGATCAAATACAAAATTCTCTGTTTGGCATTCCAAGCCCTTTATAACTCAGGCCTCCATCTTCTCCACCTTTACACTCTGACACAATTCTTTGATTCAGTAACACTGGATCTTGTTACACCTATTCACTTCAACATAGTCTCTGATTCAGTGACCCTGACATGCTTGCTATTTCCCAAAAAAGACCCTCTATCTCTCAGCTCCAGATGTTTTCTCTTTCTGTTCCCCTACCTGGAATATTCTCCCTTCTCATTGCTACCTGTTGGCTTCATTTAAATCTCAACTAAAATCCCACCTTTTGTAGAAAGCTTTTCCCAAGCCATCTTAATTCCAGAGCCTTCTCTCTCATTCCCTATTTATCCTGTATATAGCTTGTTTGTACATGTTTGCTTGTTGTTTCCCATATTAGATTGTGAGCAGAGACTTTTTTGTCCTTCTCTTATTCCCCAGTGCTTTGCACTGGGTGCACAGTGCCTGGCACATAATTAGCTTTTAATAAATGCTTATTGACTCTGACTGAGAGTTTGTGATTGTGAGATTTGCCCAGGGTCATGCAGCCAGTAGGTGTCAGAATCAGGATTTGAACCCAGGCTTCCTGCTTGCCAGGCCAGCTGTCGATAGACTCTGTCATTTGACTTCTCACTCCACATAGTCTATTCTTACTTTACAAATGAGGAAACTGTTAAGTGACTTCTCAAGGGTTGTACAATTAGTGTGGGTTACAGGTAAGCTTTGAACCCAGGTCTTTCCTGTCTCTTGAGTTCAGCAGGGTTCTTAGGACGTTGCTGACTAATTAAGAAAAAAAGCATGATAACAAATAGAAAGCCCAAATGATTCTGTATTGAGCCAAAGGGAAGACAGCTATGTGGCGAAGTGGGTAGAGCAGTGGGCTTGGAATCGAGAAGATCTGGGTTCAAATTTGGCCTCAGACCTTAGTAATTGTGTGATGCTGGGCAGGTCACTTAACCTCTGCCTCAGTTTACTCATCTGCAAAATGGGGGTAAAAATAGCATTTGCCTCCAAGGGTTGTTGTGAAGCTCAAATAAGATATTTGTAAAGTGCTTTGCAAATCTTAAAGTGCTGTATAAATGCTAGAATTATTTTAAGGATTCAAGGAACAAAAAGTAAATGTTCATTGCTGATAATGACAAAACAGACTAAGAATGAGAGACTTTTATGGGTGTCTCATCTGGTTGTCTCTCTCTTATGACAGTCAGAAACACAGTACTATCGAGGGCTAGAAGACTGCCTTGGATGAAGGGTAGGCAGGCTTTCTGTTCATCCAGCCTTCCCCACTCACCCTGGAAGGGTGACTTCATTGTTTCCCACTTTCTGAAACAGTGGGTCATGTGGGAGAAGGGGCAGGCCTAGGAGAGGGATGAAGAAGACAAGCAGATGTGAAGGTTCTTTGAAGGACTTTGGAACTGTAGAGGAGAGGTTGAATTTGGGGAGAGAAAAAAATGGGAAGACTCGAGAAGACGGAGGAGGAGAGTCGGAGCTTTAAGGACCCAAGGAAGAGACAAGGAAGGAACAGAAGAAGGTGGAAGATGGAAGAAGCAGCAGCAGGGAGAGGTCTCTAGTTGAAGGAAAAGGTAGTTGATGAGGCAAGGTAAGAAGTTAGATGGGGTGTGGGTCTGGCTGTCAGTGTTCAGAGGTACTGAAGGGAGTGCAAAAGAGGCCAACGCGAGGACACTGTCACGTCTGGAGCTGAAGTCACTAATAAGCAGTTTGTCACAGTGGTTCCTGGGGTGCCATGAGCAGGCAAAGAATGAGCATCTCCTTTCTGGTTTGTCTGACGAGTAGGGAGAATTCTGGAGTGACCTGCCCTGAGGATGTGACGCCTTCCACGTGATCAGGAATGTTTGCCACAGGACTTGTTGCCACCCTTCCCTTCTCTCTGTTTCCCCACATTTACAGCCAATGACCGAGCCTTCTTTTTTCTGAGTGCTGTCTAGCCCATCTGGCCTGAACTCCCTCAGCCGCCCTTCCCCATTCCCTAGAAACCTTTCAACATCACACGATTTTTTTTCTCCTTGCCTGGCCACAGAAGGGGGATCCCTAGTCATCAGTAAGACTTGTAGCCTTGAGCCCATTCTCTTCTTGTTTTTTCTAGGACCTAGCTTTGACTCTCATTGCTTCTCTCTCATGCCTCTTCAACCTCTCCTTTTCCCTGGCTCCTCTGCCAGCATGCTACACATGGATAGGTTTTCTCAATTCTTTAAAAAAAAAAGCTTCCTTTGATTCTAGTGATCTTTCCAGCTACTGTGCTGTCTCCACCTGCATCTTGCCTTCCACACTGACCATTGCATTGAGATTGCTTCTCCAGAGGTCACTGATGAATTCCTGATTGCCAAATCTAGTGCACTCTTTTAAGTCCTCATCCTCAAACTGATTTGACTTGGCCATTCCTTACTGTTACTGTATTTCACCACATAATCATTGCAGAGTTTAATTTTCCCCAAAAAAGTGGGGTGGGACCATCATGTGAAGCTTTTAAAAAATTATGATGGTATTACCTAAATATCATTTAATTACTAAACTGTATCGCTGATAGACAAACTGTACAGTTTAGTTAGTACAGGAAGATGCAAGTCTTATCATTTTACGTGACTTACTCCGGGCCCCTTTGCCTGCCCGCCTTGCTTACCTTGTGCCTAGGACTCTTCATTGGGTTGGATGACAATACTCTTTGTACTGCAGCGCTCCAAACAAACCATGCAAGTCAGCTTTTGGAAATATACTGACAATGAGAGTGTGCAGAGAGGTATAGACTTCCAGCTCACAACACACAAGAGATAAACGTGTGTCCATATGCCACTGGTGAATACATTGCTGCTCTGTTTACCTTTTAAGCAGCGTGATGAATAGAATTATCCCACGTGACAATTACGTGATGAAAGGTTATAAAACCAATTTTTGGGCTGGGAAAAAAAAAAACAGGGTGCGATGATTATGTGGTGGCGATGATTATATGATGAAATTTGTTATCTGCCATCTCTGTTGGCTTCACAGAGTCTATACGCTCTTGGTCATTAAATCAATCAGTAAACAATTATTAAGTGCCTACTATGTGTCAGGAATTGTGCAAAAAGAGGCAAAAAGACAGCCCCTTCCTTCAAGGAGCTTACAGTTTAATGGAGGAGATGACATGCAAGCACATATGTACAGACAAACTATATAAGGGATAAATGAGAAATAAGAGTGGGAAGGGCTTGGGAAAGGATTCCTGTAGAAGGTGGGATTTTAGTTGGGACTTACAGGAAGCCAGTAGGTACAGAAGAGGAGGGAGAGCATTCCAGGTATGGGGACATCCAGAGAAAATGCCCAGGGCCAAGAGATGGAGAATCTCGTATGTGGAACAGCCAGAGGCCAGTGCCACTGGATTGAAGAGTATGTATAAGGTGTAAGAAGAGTGGAAAGGTAGGAGGGCACTAGGTTATGAAGGCCTTTGAATGCCAAACAGAACATTTGTATTTGCTCTTGGAGGCAATAAGGAGCCCCTGGAGTGTATTGAGGAGTGGGGTGACATCAGACCTGTACTTTAGGAAAATCACTTTAGTAGTTGAATGAAGGCTGGACTGGATGGAGGAGAGACTTGAGGCAGGCAGACGTACCTGCAGTTTATTGCAATAGTCCAGGCATTGAGGTGATGTTGCAAAGGTGAAATACACAGCCTTTGGCAACAGATTTGATATGGGGGTGAGAGATAGTGTAGATGACACTTAGGTTGTGAGCCTGAGGGATTGGTTAACAGTCACTGATATACCCATCCTACCTTTATAATTCTTTCTCATCCTCTAATGCCCTTAACCTTGGTGATCTTAAGAGTTCTACTTTTCTCTCTCTTCTCTTCTCCATGTTTTTTCCCTTGGCAATCTCATTTGCTTATTGACTTAAACTATTAACCCTGGCACATGACTTCCAAATCTCTATTTCTAGTCTTCATTTCTCCTGTAAACTCTGGACCTCTATATTCAACTCCCTATAGTATATCTAAAATTGGATGTCCCTTTAGCACCTCAAATCAGTACATCTAAAATAGTTTATTATTTTTTCCCTTAACCTCATTCATCTTTCTGATTCCCCTGTTTCTCTCTAAGAATAAATGGAGTTGATATTCTTCTGTTTTCGTAATCATGGAATTTTTTTTTTTTGTCTTATGTGAAGTTGATTGTCTTCTCCTCAGCATTTGAAGCTCTCCACAGTCTGGTACTGCTTTACCCTCCCAACTTTCTCTCATTATTTCCCTCTGCACCAGATTATGCTGTGGTTAAAATGTGGCACTCTACCTCTGAGCAGGTTACATGTTTTTCTTCTTCTTTCTCTTTGATCTCTGCTCCCTGTGTTTGGAGTGCCTTCCATCTTCTTCTAGCCTGTTGAATTTCTACTTTTCCCTTAATTTAAAGCCTTCAACATGAAGCCTTTCTCAATCCCCTAAGCATGTAATGACTTTCCTCCTCAGACCTTCTAGGACACTTTGTGTTACGTAGTACAGTTGCCTGTATTTGTATCTTACCTGTGAGTTCCATGAAGGCAGGTGCTGTCTTACCTAAATTTTGTGGCTCCCTAACATTTAGCATGGTGGCACAGAATAGGTACTTAATTAATGTTTCTTAAATGAATGAGTAAATGAACCTTGTTCAAAATAAAGGTTTGTTTGTTTTTTCTGAGAAAAACCTTCAGGTGATTGATATAGTTGTTACTAATTATTGAGAACCTAGTACTAGGTGCTGTAGTTAGAAAAATGAGTAAGTCCTTGTTTTCAGAGTTTATAATCTAGTGGTGGGGGAAGGGTGGTGTGATAAGAGAAACACACAGGTAACTAATGCCGGGTAGAATATAAATGCCATGCCTTGAGGCAGGTCATTGCCTAATGATAAATACTAATAATTCACATTTCTTTTAAAAATTGATCTTTTATTGATTTGTTTTTTGCTTTTATATCAGTTTTATTTCTGAATATCCTTTTCCATTCTCCTACCTAGTGAGCCATCCAGTGAAACAAAGATTGAAAAAAAGGATAAAAAAACCTAAGTAAAACCAACCAATGCATTAACCCTCTTTGGCAGTATTCCACAGCTGTAATCCTCAACTTTTGGAAAGAGGGGAAGGAGGTGCATTTTGTCAGCTCTTCCCTGGAGCTAGACTTGATGATCATAATTACACAGTGTTCAGTTGATTGTGTTTTAAAGAATAGCTATTTCTAAAGCACTTTAACTACAGTTACACGGTGAGGTAGATGGTACAAGGGCGATTCCCATATTCCCATTTGACAGATGAGACTCATAAGTGCCTTGCCTTTAATTTCGTCACAGAATTTGTAAATGATGGACCCTCGGTGTAAACTTGATTTCTATCTCTCTAAGTTCCAAGCTCTCAGAGAGGTCACATAGTTGGAAGGGATCAGGGAAACTTTGCTGTCGGAGCTGTTCTTGGAACCGGGCCTTGAATAATGGGCAGGATTTTGACAGGTGGATATGGGTAAGAAAGACATGGGGACTGAGGAAAAAGCATAGTATGGGGTTGGAGTTAGAAGAGACCGGCCTTCAAAATCTAGTCTCTTAAATCAGAATCTATTTCGTTATCTGTAAAATGAGGCAATGTATTCACTGGCAACCTCACAACATAGGTGTGGGGATCCAATGAGATAATGTATATACAGTGTTTTGTAAATCTTTAACTTCTGTGTAAATTTCAGTAAGTCTTATTTCATGAGTAAAAGTAGGAAAGTATGGCACATATTCATGGATTAGGGATTATTCCAGTCTGAATGGAATTTTATGTAGAGGAATACTAGAAAACTAGATTAGAGCCATATATTTTGAATGACTTTGAATTCAAAGTTGAGGAGGTTGGGCTTTTTCGTTTATATGCAAAAGAAATAGTTTAAGTAACTTTGATAGAAGAGGCTTAAAAATGGTATAAGTGTAATCTAAGTTTACTCTTGTGATATTACCCTTGTATAGTGTGCTTTTATTTTATTCTTTGGTAATTAACTGAAATCGTAAGGCAGGAATTTAGTTTTGATCTTCAGAACTCCTAGTTGAGTGGAAGACAGACGAAGCATTAGAATCTACCCAGCTCTGCCTGAAGCTTTTGGATTCTGCCAGGAGAGAAGAGTTTAGAAGACTGTTGTACTTCATGGCTGTCACAGCACATCCTTCTGAATTTAAGTTGCAGGAAGAGAAAGATAATCAGATGATTGTGAAAAGGGTATTTTCCAAAGTGATTGTAAACAACAAAAATTCATCCAGAGGCAAAGCGGACCTTGTGGTGCTGTTTTTAACGAATCATCAAAAAGATGTTTTTAAGTTCCCAGGAATGCTACACAAAATTGTCAGTGATAATCATGGTCATATAGAGAGGAAGAGATCCACATGGAGGTTCAGGTAGTCGATGGGGAGGCACTGAAGATTGTAGACCAAGGGTATGACTAGCTGTGATTTAGCAAAATAATTGCAGTACAATTCCACAGTGCTGTATACTATGGCTTGGAGGTGCGGAGACCAGTAAGGAAACTATTGTGATATTCTTGGTGACAAATAGGGATTGAACTAGGATAGTGGCAGTGGGCATAGGAAGAAGGGTGTGGATTACCGAGGTAGAATGTACAAGCTTTGACCACTAATTGTGACTTTACACGGACTAAGTGTGGAGAAGGTTGCTGGCTTTTTCCGTTTTACTTCAGGTCCACCTGCGTAGACAGGCTCACTGTTAAGTAAGCTTACTTTTGACAGTGAAAGAAAATAATGGATGTGATTGTTCATGTAATAGAGCTGTAAGTCTTTGGATTTTATATATGTAAATGAATATTCCTTAGTAGAAAGTTAGCCAACTTCTTTGAATTATTTGGTATCTTTGTATTTCTCAGGGCAAAGGGAAGCAATTAGTGGTGGCATTTCTTCTACCATGTGTATTTTTTCCCCTTTCCCTTTTCTTCTCTGTCCTTTTGTTTTCTCCTTTCTTCATTTTTTTCCCCTTGCCTTTTCCACCTTTTCTCTTATTTATGCCCATCATGGTTGTACTACATCTTGAGGATTGTTTGGTTCCTTTCAGAGCTACTGAAGTTGTTGACCCTTCGCCTAACTCTTTATTCCTGAAGACCTTTTTACCCAGTTTTTGCTGATTGGATTTAAACTACTGTGAACATGTTTAGCAGTCTTGCAAATAATCAAAGACTTCTTTAAAGCTCAAGAGACAACTACCTGAATCATGTTGATTAACCGTTCTTGGTTGGGAATCTTTGAAGATAGGTGGTTTGTGCTCTGTTAGCGTATTGATTTATTTCTCTCTGCTCTATTTTGGGGATCTTATGTGTGAATAGGTTTCTGATAAGTGGACCAAAGCACAAGTTCCTCTGCTAAAATCTACTCAAGAGAACTCTTTTTTCTGCACTAAAAACCAGATGGCCTAATTGGCACCATGAAGGTCTTCTGTGGGCGAGCGAACCCAACAACAGGCTCAGTGGAGTGGCTGGAGGAGGATGAACACTATGATTATCACCAAGAGATTGCAAGGTAGGAAAACACTGAACTTCAGTTCCAGTTGAATAGTTATAGTGCCATCAACTTAACTGCCATGGAATTTATGTGATGGAGCCAAATAGGTCACACACTAGTGATACAGCGGTAATCTATGCATGTAGTTTTGAAATTCTTTTGAGATCCCTTTATAACGGGAACAGAGGCAGGCTGTTCTGTTGTCTGCATTGTGTCCTTGCTAAATGTTCAATGTAGGGATGACCTCGTAGTGTTAAATCTCATCCCATGAATGTTTGCCTCTTAGAGGCAGGCAGCTCACTTGGGTGATCTGGGTGCTTTTTTGGATGGGGCACCCCTCTTTGTCAGGTCTTATTACTTCTTAGGCTCACCCGCAGAATTTTCAACCCCTTTTGAGCCAACCTGTGCTTCATGGCATTGTAGTAATAATCACATTACAGGTATACAGAGAGGAAACCAACGTACAGGCTCTGGGCTATGTATTAATGGAAAAATGTGGAGCCTAGTGTATTGGAAAAGGCTCTGACTTTGGAGTCAGAAGATCTTGTTCTGGTTTTACTCTTAACTAATAACTTCTTGGACCTTAGTTTCTTTATCTATAAAATGAAGAGGTTAAATTAGATAATATCTTAAGATCTCTTCCTGTTCTAAATCTCTGAATCCATGTAAATAGATAGACATTCCATATTAGTTCTAACATTCTTAGTCTTGTAGAGTTCAGCAAAAGAGAAACAAGTTTATGAATTTTAAAGATCTATACGTTCGTTTGAAATTAGAATATATTTATCATGGGTTAGAATAACTGGAATGGAATTATGCATTGCTTTTTCCTGCCTCTCAACCCCTGAGCTATTTCAAAATGAACCATAATATTATGTCTTAAATTACTGTGCTATGGTACAACTTAGGAAATATGCAGGAATTTTATACTGGTAGGCCCACAGAAAAATAGTCATAGGGCACATAAATATCTTAAGTATTGAGAAAAGAAGAGGGTAATTTCTAGCCAGAGCCTAGGTATCTCCCAGTGGGAAAGTCCCCAGATCTGATTCGGACACATATGAGCATTGTGACTGTTGGCAAGTTACTTAATGTGTTGGAACCTTGATTGTCTCATCTATGAAATGGGGATAATAGTACATTACTTACCTCACAGAATTGAGAGGAAAGCACTTTGTAGATGGTAAATCGCTATATAAATGTAAAATTATATCATTATATTGTCCTCTAGTAATGCAGAGTCCCATCTTCTAAATGATATCTAAATAGATATGTATCACGGTCTCCACTAATGGCCACCTCCATTGCCTTACGATGGCATGGACATGATCCTGGGTTCTCACATGGTACGCCCCTGGTCTGAAGTTCTGGCAGGCCTGCCTACGCTGAGAGGGCTTTGAGCAAAGATTTTGCAACATTAGTCAGTCAATCAACATTTATTAAATGTCTGCTATGTGCCATGTACTGTGCTGAGCAGCGTAGATCTGTAGATGAGCCTAGCTCAGTGTTTGGAGACTTCTCAACCAGTGTGATGATGTTTTTAGCCACAGCACCTCTCAGAGACTGTTGAAAAGGATGGAGATCTGCTTTAGCGGATGAAATGCCCACCCTGACAACATCATTAGTCCTTGAAATGTTGTAGGAAATGGTAGCATAATTGTGGAATGGGCACATAGACACATGAGAACACACATACACATACATACACACATATACATATATATGTATATATACATATATACATATATATGTATATGTGTGTATATATATATACATACATGTATATGTATATATGTGTATATATATATATATACACATATACATGTATATGTATATCAGTGCTGTGATTTCACTGTCGGCGGTTCACCTTTTGTTGGTGAATATCACAACCTTCTAGGCCTTTGATTTATGGTTTCATTAATTACTGTATCACAAAGTGAAGTGAACAGAACAAGGAGAACAATTTATATAATGACAGTATTGTAGAAGAACAACTTTGAAAGACTTAGGAATGCTGATCAATATAATGACCACCTGCAATTTCAAAGGATTCCTGAATGAAACATGCTGCTTCTTTCATGATGGAGGAGTAAAAGACTCAGTGCAGAGTGAGACATATTTTTGCATGTGGTCAATGTGGAAATTTATTTTGCTTGATTATACATGTTTTTAATGGATTTTGTTTTGTTTTCTTAGTTGAGAAATTGAAGGATGTGGGAGGGAGAGAGGGTACGTTTTTGCTGATTAGAAGAAAGGAAAATTTAATAAAAAGAAAGAAACTACTCTGTCCTCCAAAATTTGACAGCTGGCTCTTTGGTGAGGCTTGTCTCATGATAAGAAGCAAAGCTTGACTTTTGTTGGCTCCATCCACACTCCATTGGTAGGATACACCAGACTTGATGGCTGCTGACCTAGCCTTTGAGAGGCCTTTGTGGTTCTTCTGAGTCATAATTAGGTATCAGAGGAGGACTTGAGCTGACATTGTACCTATATGTGTATTTTTTATTTTTAACCAGAGGTTTCTAATGTCTTTTTCTTTTCTTTCTTTTTTTTTTTTTTTTAGATCATCATATGCAGACATGCTGCATGATAAAGACAGAGTGAGTATTAGAAAACTGTATCTTATTGGTATGTTCAAATTACTCTGACTAGAGAGAAACAAGCAAAACTATGCTATGTGATATAATAATATTTCACCATCTATACTATATAGATTTCAAAATAAGTTTATAATTTTCACTTAGACCTTTGGAATCCCCTTAGACTGAAGTAACTAGTTTGACTATTAATGTATAATTATATTTTAAGATTTTATGCATATTTTTTCTTTACTTTAGTGGTTTCTTTTGTTCTTAGTAGGATTACAGAGGAATACAAGAACTGAGTATTGTAACTGCCAGATATGTATCAATAAATATGAAGACTTTATTATTAGCCCGTAAAAAATGTTTTGCTAGTTGTCCCATCCTAGGTGTTGTATGGGTAATACTGTGATACATTTTTGGATCGGTGATCCCATCAATATGGGCACTTTCAGCAGTGCCTTCCTATTTTGTGGAACCCTGTCCATATTCCCCCACAAATTCTCCACTGAGGGACCATCAGCTGCTCTGGCATTCTTATAAATTTCTTGACTTCATGTGAATTCCAAAATTCACATATTTTCACAATAATAATATATTAATAAGGTCATATAATAAAAAGGGCTTTATTCTTATATATGACTGACCTCCCTTCTTTCAGGTCATAGTTCTCTCTGGTAACATCATTTATTCTTTTTGCTCCAGCATAATTTTTGGTTGGTTAGTTAAATATGCTGTGACAAACCCATCACTTACCTCTCCATTGCTCTTTGGGTGACCAACAATTTTAATTTTTTCAGAGAGTGGCTCTCTATGACTCATAATCCTATAGCATCACCAGAAGAATATTGATGTTAAAAAGATAGATCTAGTAAGTTCAGGGAGACTCTCAGGGCCATTAAATGCACTACTTCATGGTTTCCAAAAGGCAATCCAGCCTACTTTTCTCATGTTCAATTCTAGGACCACATCAATCCGTGCTGTATATAGTGATGGGCCTACTTTATGGCTTGTCTATCCAACTGCATGACAATAGGCATTCTTCATCCACTTGATGTTTCTTGTATAGATAGTTAGATTGCCTGCTTTTGAATTTGTCTCAATCTAATGCAGTTTACCACAGAATGATTATGGATATTTCTATGGGATGCATGGTAAAGATATCACAATGTCATACAAAAATAGAACTATCTGGAGGCCTTATGAATTTCTTTTCCATTTAGACTGTGTGCTAGACACACTCCATTGTTCTTTGCTAAGTAGTTTCTCCCTGTTTTATGTCTTATTTGGGTCACTGATAAAGTTATCTGTTATATTTTTAAAAAGGAATCTTGAGTGAGTTTTGACATGTATGGTAGATACCTTTTTGGAGGATGGCCTTTAAGGTGGTGTTTTATTCTACCAAAGCAAATGTGTTTTTATATTCAACAAATATTAAACATGGTCAGATTTTGAATTCTTTGCTTTTTAGTCAATTGTGTGACTGTAAAGATGTAGTCTGTTGTAGACCATAATTTGTGATTATTCCTTTCTTAAACCTTATCAAGGAGCCCCTTGGACCATGTATAGATTTTTCTCATAAAGATTTTGTAAAGATGGAAAGTAAGGCAAGTGAGTCAGTAGTTATTGCTATTTTCTTGGGTACCTATTTTGGGTAGTAATAAGGTGTCTCTGATTTTTACCAAGTGTTCTATCCTTTCTTCTTTAATTAATTATCTAAAAAACTGATCTGTCCTTGCACTTGAAATTGTGTGGCCCTCCCACATGGAACAGCCTGTGTGTTACTTTGGCATGGTCAAACTGTTCTTCCCATACACTGAAATCTTGAGTATTAGTTGTCAAGCAGTAGCTTCACTGTCACAAAGGAGAGAAAGGGTTTGTTATGGAAATACTGAGAGGTCTTTTCTAGGTTTCATTTCTTCATTGTCATCCTTTCAGGTCCATCCTTAAACACTCTTGGAATATTTAGCTTGAAGGGGTCTCTTGCCAAACTTTCAGTGAACTTGTTTCACTGAAACTAGTTCACATCATGGATCCTGATGGAAGGACCTTGGAGGCTGTATAATCCAACCCCCTTCTTTTCCAGATGAGGAAACTGAGGCCTAGGGAGGTTAGAAATGACTTACTCAATGTCACGTAAGTTCTCCTTTCATGATATTTCATTGATTTATGAATTGATAATATTTAGAAACTTCCACCATCTTCCTCTTTAATATTTTATAGTAATGTTCATATTCTTAATTGGTCCCTCAATTATTAATCATATTTTCTCATTTTTCTCCTATTTTGGTATTAATTTTAATCTTCTAAATAATCAGTGGTCTGACTATACCTGGATGACTGAGGAATGACACCTGCATTAGTAACCAGTCATTTCCTGTCTCTTAAAAAATAATCAATTGGGGCATCTAGGTGGTGTAGTAGATAAGAGTGCCAGTCCTGGAGTCAGGAGAACCTGAGTTCAAATCCGGCGTCAGACACTTGACACTTACTAACTGTATGGCCCTGGGCAAGTTACTTAACCCTGATTGCCTCGACAAAGAAAAATAATCAGTTTTACTTATTGTGATGTTACTTTATGCTTGCCATGTTTAGTACCTTGACTTTTGAAAAATAAATTTTTTATTATAAACTTAACAATTGTTAACAAATGAGAACATTTCAATATACAAAGAATAAGAAAAAGGTTTGTATATGAATCCTTCAACCTCTGCTTCAGTTTTTAAAAAATGCTTATTAAGCTTAATGAGGTAATAACAAAATTGAACTTTTTATTTGCATCTCTATCACTACTCACTGACTCACTCCCTAACCCCCAAAACAAAGTCAAACAAAACAAGTCACCATATTGGCCATGTCTTAAATATATGATTTATCCTGTACTCTTTTTTTTCAAAGGAAGTATTCATGATATTTAGGTGAGAGGCTCCAGTTAGTCTACTTGACCTTGTCTTCTCTTGGGTCTTATTCCTAAACCATGTTTTCCAACGTGTTTTTTGTTTTCTCCTCTGTACTCACTTTTGCATTTATGTGTGCCAATGTATTAATTTGTTAATTTAATTTGGTGATTCTTAAAACAAATTCTTCTTAGAATTACTCTCCTTATCTTCTGCAGTAGTTTTAGACACATAAGTTGCACTTATTTTCGTTGTGGCTTAAATAAATGCTCATCATGAGCTCTATAATAGGAGATGACCATTAGCTATCTCATGAAACTTTCAAGAGTGTCAGCTCTTTTATTAGCCTCCTTTTTTTTTTTTTTTTTTAAATTAGGCAATTGGGGTTAAGTGACTTGCCCAGGATCACGCAGCTAGTACGTGTCAGGTCTGAGGTGGATTTGAACTTAGGTCTTCCTCACTTCAGGGCCGGTGCTCTATCCACTGCGCCACCTAGCTGCCCCCACTTTTACTAGCTTCTTCAAGGAATGCTTGGGAGCAAGTTCCTTTTGTCTTCCAGTTCCATTTATAATGAGAATGTCAAGATTGACACCATTCAGTTCTTCCAGTGGCATATGCCCTCACTGATAACTGGACAAGAACCTCACATTTAGTACCAGTAGTCAAATTTAAGTTTTTGCGTGACTTAAAAACTGCATGTTTTTTTGGTACCCTCTGTCTCCTTTTCTACCACTCTACCACTGCCATAATAGAAGTTGAAGGGGTCATAGAGGACTGGGTGCCATTTTGTATTTTTATTTATTTAATGAATTTCCGTGTCTCAGGAATTAATCAACAAGTGGTTTGCCTGTTGGTGATGAGCTTTTCTTATTAAGCTATCTGGTCCTTGAAGAGCAAGTGTGTTCTTTTCCTAAGGCTGTGCTTGAAACTTTTCTAATACAGTTGAGTTTGTCAGACCTTGTGTTCTGTTTCCTGTAGTCTGGCAACACCTTTTCAGCGTTATCTCTACCTAACATAACAATATGCATTGTAGGACTTAATGGAAGATACAGGGAATGAAAGAAGTAAATTTGGCATTCTTTACTACTTGCCCACAGTTAGGATCAGAGGAAGAAGAGTTGGGGAAGGATAGCGAGGTCCAGCTCAGAGAGGTACAGAGGAAGTTCAGAGGGGCAGGTCACCAGGCCGGAGGTGGATCTGTTTAGTTGTGCGTGGTGATATCTTCTCTGCTTTACTGGGGCTGGCCTGGTAGACTCGGTCTCCTTCTCTGCAAGGCCTCTATAGAAAACTTAAAATACTTTTAGTTACGAAAGCTGTCCTAAAAGGCTAATGGACCTCATTGTTACTGTTGTCGTTATCAAATATTTAAGTACCTCCTGTCTGAATGTCACTGTAGACTGCAGGAAGTTTTAAAGTCTATGGCAGCTGGTTATGATCGTCCATGGTGGTCCCTTCTGCTGGGGAGGTTGAGGCTGGTGGATTGCTTGAGTGGGGGTGGGGAGAGAATTTTAGCTAAAGCTGAACAGGTGTCTGCACTAACTCTGGGCACTAATATGGTGAACTCCTGGGGTTGAGGGAATGTGGTAGGCCCCAAGCTGCCCAGGAGAGAAGAGCTCTTTAGAACTTCCTTGCCAGTCATCAGTGGGGTTGGGCCCATGAGTGACTGCTGTACTTCCAGCCTGGATGAGAGAGGAAAGAGCATTCTCCTTTCCCTCTCAAAAAAAGACTATGAAGAAGATGTTGCATTTGAACCCCATGTCTCCTAGCAGTTTGTGTAAATGTAATAGCGTCTCCATTAGACTGTAAGTTCACAGAGGTCAGGGACTGTGTTCCATTTATTTTTGTGTTGCCGGTACCGAGCGTAGTATTTTGTACAGAGTAGACACCTAATAAATGTTGAATCGCATCGGCAGCCCAGAGAGTACTTGGGGCTGGTAAACAGGCCTCAGTGTGGAGCACCTGAACATTGAAGTAGCTACACCTCACAGCAGCTGAGCGTGAGGAGCCTTTATGTGGAGGAGAATTGTGCAAAGAGGAAAGGCCTGAAGCTGTGCATGCTCCATCTTTTTAATAGAAGTCATCTTCTGATGACTTACAGGTGATGCAGGAGGGTGTTGGCTTCTCTAGTAGAAGAATGTAAGTGTCTTGAGGGTAGAGGTTGTTTTTCAGTTTGTGTTTGTATCCTGAGCAGCTGGCATAGTGCCTTGTCCATTGTAGGTTCTTACTAAATGAATGAATGAGTCCAAATAGCATTGGAGAGGAATTATGGCAGATGCCTTGAGTGCCAGAAATTACTACGGACACGTGTTATGGGACAGGAGGTGGTCTAGCCATTGGAGAGATGAACAGCTCAAATGCTGCCCAGGCTGGTAGCCGCAAAATGTTAAAGGACAGAGAGGAAGGTCTCCAGACCGTGTGTGGAAGAGAGGGGTTGTGATCTGTGGTGTGGAGAGAATGAATTCCCATGTGAATCAGTAGATTCATTGAAGTAAAAAAGTATATGTAAGGAGCACCAAGGTGGAGACTTGCCCTGGGTGCTCTCTCCACCTGATGACACTGGATTTGATGAGTATCAACTTTCTGATGTTTACTGTGCCTCTGAAACACCACATTTTCTAGTGTATCCATCTTCATTCTTGATGTTTTTCCGTTCTCGTAACTACCCAACAGAGGGCAGGCGCCAGCACTTGGAGGAATCGGGCTTGTGTCGAAGGCAGGACTTGAGCTGCGCCTCAGAGGAGCAGGTTTGCTGCTTACTTCCTGAGAGAGTTTGGGAAGGTGTCTTATCCTTGCTGGGCCTCAGTTCCCTCAACTGTAAAATGAGGGTGTTGGACATCGTCTTTGGGGTACCTTCTAGTTCTTAAGGTGCTGGTGCTTCTGCTTCTTGTTTGTGCAGTCCTCCGAGTGGCCAGGAGATGTCCTTGCATACTTTACTAAATTGTCAGGACAAAGTGAGCCTTATACAATGCATATGCTTGAGGTTACATGGTCAGTGGTATTTAGTAGATAGCAGACACCCAACTTCCACTTTTTAACTCCATTCAGGGTACAAGTTGGTCACTTGCTCTGCTCTGGTATATTGGAGTATGTGAGTATGTTTTTGCGGTGGGGAATTTAAAAATGTTTTGAACTAAATGGTTCAGAATTAAATATAAAGTTATTGCATATAAGTTCTACAAGAAAATGAGACAGCCCCTTCTTTCTAGAAACTCATATCCTAATTGTGTGTATATGGGGGTGATTCACCTGCAAAGGGAGATGGAAAAGGGCCAGTGGTCCTTCTTATACAGTGACGGGCAGAGAATCTTCATTAGTATCATTTGTAGTGACAAAATTACTCCCATTTCTCATTTTGGACAGTGACAAGGACTTTGGTCAAAGAATTTTTCTGGATTGTCAGAAGCTGTGGCTGCTGTGAATGTTGGGGTGACATGTCTCAGCAGGGACTGAGCTGGTAGCAGAGTTGGGGGTCCCAGAGGTTGCTGCTCAAGATCTGAGGAGAACTGGAAGTTGACATGGAAGCTCACCCAGTATATGGCTCACTCAGCATCTGCCATCCCGTTTTTCTCTCATTGCACATTCATCTTTAGCAAATAGTATTGGTCAATGTGAGGTATAGGTTATAATACACTTATTATGAAACAGTGGACGTTTAGCATTCAGTAATGATAATAATAATGACAGCTAGTGTTTATATAGCACTTTAAGGTTTGCAAAGGGTTTTATCTTATCTCAATTTATCCTCACAACAACCCTGGGAGGTAGGTGCTATTATCATTCCTATTTTATTCCTCCTCCTCCTCCTCCTCCTTCTCCTCCTTCTGCTTTTCCTTCTCTTCCTTCTCATCTTAGTAGTCAGTGTTTATATAGCACATTAAAGTTTGTAAAGCATTTTACATATGTTATCTCATTAGTTTATTAATTTCTAAAAATTATTTAAATTAAAAAATTAAAATTTATTTAAATAAAATTATATTAATTAAAAATTAAAGATGTTAATTTATTAATGAGATTTATTAATTTATCTTGTTAATTTAATCCTATGTAAATTGCTATCTCATTTAATCCTCACCCTGCAAGGTAGATGCTATGTGATCCCCATTTTACAGGTGAGAAATTGAGGCAGATTGAGGTTAAGTGCTTTACCTAGGGTCACACAGCTAGGAAGGGTCTGAGGCCAGATTTGAACTAAGGTCTTCCTGACTCTAGGTCTAGATGCTTTGTTTGCTGCATCACCAGCTGTTTGGGATCCTGTAGGTAGTTCATGTTATAATAATAATAATAATGATAATAACAACAACAATAATAATAACAATTAGAACAAGACTATTTTAAAGAATGCCTATTTCATTTCCTGTAATATTATTAGAGGTGGGCGTTATCCCACGTGTTATCAACACAGTCATAATATTTAATGATACCTAAGATCTCTCAGAATTTTTGGCATTGGTGTATATGGACATTTGTACTCAATTCAGCATTTACAGAATTCTTTTAATTCCTTCCTCCTTGGCTTTCTCATTTTCTGTTCTTCTCCCTACATGCCTTCACCAGTATTCTAGTGGTTATGGATAACTCTGGGGGAGAGGATGAACCCTCTTAACTCAGGGTTATTGTGTGAAGAACAGGATTCTGGACAATGAGTGCTTTTCTCCAGTTCAGGGACTTCTACCCTCAGTCTCTCTGTTTTCAGATTTCTTGTGTCTTTTTTTTTTGACCTTGAAAAATTGATTTTATTTTTTGACATGCCTCCTTCCTTGTACAGTCAATAGTAAACAACACCTAATAGATGACTTTTTCTAGAACTTTTAGAAAATATCTTTAATTTTGAAGTGAAGGTTTTCGTTAAAAACTTCTTTTTCTTAAAATGACCACAGCAGGGTTAAGTCACTTCCAGATTAAGTCATATAGGCAGTTTCACTTTTGTGCTTGATTTTCTTTTGGTGTCCCAGTTCTGGGGAGCATTTAGGCCAGGTGTGGTTCTTAACCTTCGGGGTGTGTGTCCTGGACACTGGACACCTTAGGTAGCAGCCTGTTAAAGCTTATGGTGGAACTCTTCTCAGAATTATGTTTGTATATGCTTAAAATAAAATATAGAGGATTGTAAAGGAAACCATATTGAAACATAATTATCAAAATATTTTAAGAAACAAACTCACAAGTTAAGCCTGGGTTAGGAACCCTTGATTTTGAAGAACTGCTACACTGATTTCATGACGGAATTGTCCTCTGTACACCTTGTGCTTACAATAATACCACGAGTGAGCCTGTAAATCCAAATACATAGACATGGCACTATCATGCTTTACCCAGGTATTTTGGTTTTTACAGCTCTTCCTTGTCATTATTTGAGTAGTTTCAATAAACCCTTGTTAACCTGAAGGCCCTCTGCTCTAGTATACAGTGAGACTCACCGTCATGATTTACACAAGTCCTGGTTTCACAGCGATTTAGGGAGATTACATTGATTTCTTCGAGTTGTGTTGATTTTGCTATACTAGAAACTATAGTTTGTTTCCTTGGAAACTTGAGAACTAGAAGTAACTGTGTCATGTTTTTCTTGTAAAAGCCATCCCTGGGCTCTTTACCTCATTTGAACAAATGGAGCGACACTAGCATTTCCTGGCTAATCTTTGCATGCTTGCAGCCGCTGGGACAGTGGAAATGCACTGACTTTAGCACTTTATAAGCACTTGTTTTTAAGCTGTAACCTGGTTTTTGCGATACCAGTCATATCTTTTCTGGTATTTGTAAAAGAAGTTGTATTTTTATGTCTTGAAATCAAATGGTTTTTTGTTAGTACTTTGATATAAAAATATTTTCTAAAACTTGAAAATTTTTTTCTAAGCCAATCTTTTTTCAGCATTGTAATTATTTTTCTTGATCTTGTTTTATTTTATTTTATTTTTTGGTGAGGCACTTGGGGTTAAGTGACTTGCCTAGAGTCATACAGCTAGTGAATGTTATGTGTCTAAGGCCGGATTTGAACTCAGGTCCTCCTGACTCCAGGGTCAGTGCTCTATCCACTGTGCCACCTAGGTGTCCATTTTCTTAATCTTTTTACACTTTCACCTAATTGGAAAAAAAATTATTTAAAGGGCATTCAGGAACCTCTCAGCAATCTAAATCTATGACTATTTTGTTCTAAAAATTTGAGTAAAATAACTTAAGATGTTTTCATTTTTTAGAATAAATTACTACAGATAATAAATACAAGGTTTTACTCTTATAGAGAAATGTCCTTTTTGTGCAGCAAACGTTCATGAAACGAATTTTGTTTCCTAAGATGGAAAGAAATGTCTCCTGGAAAGAGTAACAGCACTCTTTAAACCCTCCAAAACATTAAAGCAGTAGAATTTCACCACCTAGACTGTTAAGTAAATGAAGAAGTAGGCACATACATAATTGACATCTTTTTTTGAATATTGTTACAAAATCTAATGGTAGTAAGAGCTAACATTTATATATATTGCTTTATATATATTTATATATAATGCTTTAAGGTTTATAAAGTATTTTATATATCTTGCTTGATCCTCACAAATACAAATTGTAAAGTTTATTATCACGATTTTACTGATAAGGTACCTGAGCAGACAGAGGTTAAGTGACCTGCTTAATGTCATGCAGCTAGTAAGTATCAGACTCAGGTCTTCTTGCCTTCAAGTTTAGCACTCTTTCTAGTACTCTGTCTAGCTATACCAGTCTGACTGGATTTGACTAGGAGTCATTTGACCAGTTAGTTTCTCATTCGTCATCACTTACTAGCTTTATGCTCTTAGATAAATTGCTTAATCTCTGTGGCCCGCAGTGGTCTCTTTTTTTTTTTTTTTTTGGCTAGGCAGTGGGGGTTACGTGACTTGCACAGGGTCCCACAGCTAGTAAGTGTTATGTGTCTGAGGCCGGATTTGAACTCAGATCCTTCTGAATCCAGGGCTGGTGCTCTATCCACTCTGCCATCTAGCTGCCCCTTGCAGTGGTCTCTTTTTTAAAAAAAAATTAAATTTTATTTTTTCATTTAGCAGAAATCTACCCTTGCTCCTTCTCTCCCCCCACAATTAAGAATGAAAGAAAAAAAAATCCTGTTACATATGTGTAGTCAAGCAAAAAAAATTTCCACATTGACTCTGTCTGAAAGAAACAATATGTATGTGAATGTGTGTGTCTGTCTCTTTCTCCATTTTGTTTTTTACCTCTCTATCAGGAAGTGGGTAGTATGTTTCATCATCAACTTTTTGGAATCCTGGTTGGTTATTACACTGAGCAGAAGTCTCAAGTCTTTGAAAGATGTTTATCTTTACAGTATTGTTGTCACTATATAAATTGTTCTTGTGCTTCCATTCACTTCATTTTGCATCAGTTTATACAAGTCTCTCCAGGTTTCTCTGAAACCATCCCCTTCGTCATTTCTTATAGCACAACAGTATCATCCCATTCATAGACCTTATTTTGTTCATCCGTTCCTCAGTTGATGGGCACCCTCTTTCAGGTTCCCATGCTGTGCTACTTCAAAAAGAACTATAAACATTTTTGTATATCTTTAGGGTTTGTTTTGTTGAGGACTGATCTCTCCTTTAATCTCTGACCTCCTCTGCTTCCCTGTTCCCCTCTCTCTTTTCTTTCCCTTCTGTTTCCTTGTTGAGAGAAATGTATTTCTGTAATTAAATCTGTGTGTGTGAGTGAATGAGTGAGAGTGTGTGTGTGTGTGTGTGTGTGTGTGTGTGTTTGTTTGTGTATTCCCTCCTTTGACTGGTTCAGATGAGAGTGAGGTTCAGTAGTCAGCCAGTCCCTCCAGTCCCTGCATCCCCTGCTCTTTGTATAGATGTCTTCTTGAGCACCCTGATTTTGTGGGATGATTTTCCCCAATCTTCTTTTCTCTTCCCCTCTAGTGTATTCCTTTTCTTCTACCTTTCCATTATTCTTTTAAGATCATTAAAACATGGCAGAATCACTTTCAGGCCTTCTGTTTAATTATGACCCCAGGTAGTGATAGGGTTCAGTTATTAGAATGTAAATATCGTTGCTTATTTGTGTTTTGTTTTTTACATTTCTCTTAACTCCTGTGTTTGAACTTTAAAGTTTCTATGCAGCTCTGGTCTTTTATCAGGAATACTTGGAAGTCCTCTCTTTCATTAAAGATTCATTCTTTCCCCTGTTTATTATTTTACACAGTTTTTCAGGTAAGTTATTCTTGGCCATAAGCCTATATCCTTTGTCTTCTGGCGTATTATATTCCCAAACTCTCTGTTCTTTGATAGTAGTGAATTATGTATGATTGTGACCTCAATGCTTGAATTATTTCTTTCTGATTGCTTGCAGAATGTTTTCTTTGACCTGGAAGCGCTGGATTTTAATTATGATGTTCTTGGGAGTTTTCATTTTGGGATTTCTTTTTAGGATTCTATTTCCATTTTGCCTTCTATTTCTAAGAGATCGAGGCAGTAATCCTTTAAGATTTCTTGAAATAGGATGTTTAGGCTCTTTTTTTGGTCATGTTTTTCTAATAGTCCAGTGACTCTTAAATTCCTTTCTCCTAAATCTCTTTTCCATGTCATTTTTTTAAATTATGAGATACTTTGATTTTCTTCTATTTTTTTCAGCCTTTTGACTCTATTTTAATATTTCTTGTTGTCTTATGGAGTCATTGTCTTCTATTTGGTTCATTCTAGTTTTCAGGCTCATTTCTAAATTTAATTGTTGCTGGGCAAATTTTTATGTCATTTGTGCCAAGCTGTCAAACCCTTTCCAATTATTTTTTCCATAACTCTCATTTATTTTTCAATTTTTTTTCTTCTAGTGCTCTCAACCATCTTTTAACTTTGTAAACACTCTTGTTTCATCTTTTTCAGTAATTCTAGTTGAATTTCTGCTAAAACTGTGTATTCTTTGAGGCTTTGATTGTAGATGTTTTGGAGTCATTCTTTTCTGGATTTGTGTCTTGTGCATCCATCTCTGTCATCAAAGTGATTCTATATGGTTTTTTGTTTGCTCATTTTTCCAGCCTACTATTTGACTTTGAACTTTATATTAGGGCTGGGCTTGGCCCCACTTTTGGAGGGCTCTGGACTTGTCATGTTGCTGTTTTCTTGGGGTATGGAGTATTGTGTTATTTCAGGATTTCAGAGACTGCTTAGGCTGGAGACCTGCAAGCTTTCAGTACTCCCAGAGTGGTCTGCCTCCTCGGTCTGAGTGAGCTCTGCAAGTTTCTCACCTGAGTTTGGGTCTGAACAACAGAAGATACCTCTGGACTCAGATGCTGTCAGCCACTTGGGAAGCTTTGCAGGAGCATCCCAGTGCAGGGAGAAACTGTGCACCAGGCAGTGGGAGGTTCTGGACCTACACTGGGGAGACCTCCTCGGTGGCACTGGAACAGGAGCCAACTGGCACCTTTATAAGATATTAAGAAAAAGAGTTTCTTCTAGTAGGTGTACTCACCAGCTACATCCAAGCATACCCCTCCTTACCTTGCTGTTTGATATAGGCAGGGCATGAAATGTTCTGAGCAGTTGTTTTTGTGGTTAGCATAGAGTACAGTAAAAGTGTCTGAGGCAAAAACATTTTCATAGGATATTAGGGATGAACCTTAGGAAGAATTCTCAGGTATGTACAATTATATTGGTTAATCCTTTAATTATTTGTTTATAGAAACAGCACTTTATTGACTGTAGTATTCTCGAATAGTAACCAGACATCAATCAACACACTGCTCATGGTGACCACCTAATGTCTTGAATGAATGTTGAGCCAATGGCAGCATGTTTTGAGGGAGGCCTCATAACAGTACAAAGTTGGAATTAGTTCTATTAACTTTAAATGAACAGAAAAAAAAACTATGAGAAGAAATAAATTTTTTTCCAAAACTTTTTAGGGATTATGTGTTTGTGTGAATGTGATGGGTTAACTGTAATAGTACTGCCTGGAGTGAATCTCAGTTCTAATTCTTAGAACTTCTTTGGCGAAATTGTGATAGTGTTATACTTTTCAGATTAGCCAGCTGACAAATTGAGTTGACACATACAACATATAATTGGATGCATTTGAACACATAATGCAGGGCATACCAATTTGTATTTTATTGGATGGAAAGCCAAATCAAGTTTCTCACAAATAATGTTTCAGTAATCAGTAAATAAACATTTTTTAAGTGCCTACTATGTGCCAGGATTGGGCTAAATGGTAGGAATTCAAAAAGTAGTAAAAGACAGTTCCTGTCCTCAAGGAGCTCACAATCTGTTGAGGGAAACAACAAATAAACATGTACATACAAGCTATATATAGAAAAATAGGAAATAATTGAAAGAGGGAAGACACTAGAAACAAGAGGGATTGGGAAGGGCTTCTTGTAGAAGAAGGGGTTTTAGTTGGGACTTGAAGGAAGCCAGGGAAAGAGATGAGGAAGGAAAGCATTCCAGACATAGCGGACAGCCATAGAAAAGGCCAGGAGCCAAGAAATGGACTGGTTCATGGACCAGCCAGGAGGCCAGTGTTAGTAGCCACGGAAGTGCGTTTTATTCCTCAGCCTTTTTCAAGATGGCTCAATGTCCTGTCAAGGAATGAGTTTTTGGAGGAGAAGGTATGATAGTGTTAAAACAGTGGATAGAGTGTCAGCAGGTGCATGTTGGGGAGGAGGACATAGGGATCTAGGGAATAACATATGCAGGATGGAAAGGTGGGAAAGTACAGAATGAATTCAGAGGATGGTGAGTAGTCCAGTATACTTGGAAAATAGAATAGGTTAGGGAATAGGGGAGATGAGGCTTGAAGGGAAGGGGATGTTGGAGCCGGATTGTGAGAGGCCAAGGAGATTGGCTCCTTGCTAAATACGACCCAGTGAGGACTCATGAGTTTTTATCAGGTGTTTTATTAAACACTGGACATGAATATAACCATACTTGCTAAGGAACACTTGGAGGAGAAGGTATGATAGTGTTAACCAGTGGATAGAATGTCCATGTACCAACACTCCCTCCACTTTGGTCTTGGCTTGTAGCCTTTTCAAGTCGAAGAATTTACTCCCAGTACAGTACCTGACTTTGATGTCATGTTGCTTCTCATTGAAGGCGTTTGACAACATGGCTGAAAACAGTTATGAAGGAAAGTGTGGGAGAGAAGAGGTATTAGACTGACTACCAAACTGAAGGTCTACAGAGCTGTTGTGCTGACCTCGTTGTTGTATGCCTGTGAAACTTGGACAATATATCAATACCATGCCAGGAAATGGAATCACTTCTATTTGAATTGTCTTAGGAGGATTCTGAAGATCACCTGGCAGGATAAGATACCAGACATTGAGGTCCTTTCTTGAACTATACTGCCAAGCATTCAGACTCTACTGCAGAGAGTGCAGCGATGATGGGCTGGCCACGTTGTTTGAATGCCAAACATACGCTTGCCAAAAAGACCATTTTATGGAGAACTCACACAGGGCTAGTGCTTACATGGTGGTCAGAAGAAGTGATATAAGGACACGCTCATTAAGAACTTTGGAATTGATTGTGTGACATGGGAGACATTGGCACAGGACCACCCAGCATGGTGTGCCCACATCAGAGAAGGAGCTGTGCTCTATGAGCAAAGCAGAATTGAAGTAGCTCAAAAGAAACTTGAGATGTGCAAATTTAGAGAATCCACCCCAAGTATTTACATGGACTATTTGTGCCCGACTTGTGGATGAGCATTTTGAGCTTGTGCTGGTCTGCTCAGCCACAGTCGGACGCACTGTAACTTGACTCTAGCATAGTGATGCCATTTTGGTCCTCTTCAGGAACGAAGGACAACACCAACCAACTTCTCTTTGGATATAAACTCTTTCCCCAGAGGTTTATCCAACAGCACTCTTGTATGCATTTGGTTGGATGACTTATTTATCTCATCTCTGATTTTTTTTTCTATCCTTCCTTCCCCCCCAAACCAGGTAGTTTTGGTGTGTTTAATAATATGTTTGAAAGTTGGGTCATTCAAGACCATTTTCAGCAAATTTTCTCATCCTACTGATAAGAACCTTTTCTTTTTCTTTATAAAGGATTTTGTCTCTTTCTATAAAGAAGTCCCTTGGTATTTTTTTTTTAATTTTTAGTCAATTGAGGTTAAGCGACATGCACAGGGTCGTACAGCTAGTAAGTGTCAAGTGTTTGGTCTGAGGCCAGATTTGAACTCAGGTCCTTTTCACTTTAGGGCTGGTGCTCTATTCACTGCACCATCTAGCTGCCCCAATTGCTCCACCTAGCTGCCCCAGTCCCTTGATGTTTTGATAGCTATTCATTGAATATATACATTAATTTGGGGAGTATTGTCATTTTTGCTATATTAATCAAATGTATCACAACTGGAATGTCCTTGAATATCCTTGCTTATAATAGTTTTGTTACCTTTATATAAATTTTGTGTATTCCTAGGTAGGTTTATTGGCACAGTTTGTGATTTTTGTTGTTATTGCAAATGAAGTTTAAATGTTTTCTTGATTTTTATTAAGTTTGCTTTAATCTTTTTTTGACATTAAAATTTTGCCTATTTGAAAGTTTATTTTTCTTGCTGTTTTTCAGTTTATGTATTTATTTATATTTAGCATTTTTTTCTTTTTAAATTTTGAATTCCAGATTTTCTCCCTCTTTCCTATCCATCTTCCACTCACTGTGAATGCAAGCAAAATGGTATTAGCTATACATGTGAAATCATGCAAAACATATTTCCAGATTTAGCCATATTGTAAACCCCCCCCCCCAAATCAAGTGAGAAAATCATACTTCAATTTGCACTCAGAGTTTATCATTTCTCTCTCTGAAGGTGAATAGCATTTTTTTCATCTTGAGTCTGTTGGATCGTTATATTAATCAGAGTAGCCAAGTCTTTTATAGTTGATCATCATTACAGTATTGCTGTTACTATACACAATGATCTTCTGATTCTTCACACTTCACTTTGCATCATTTCATACAACATTGCCATGTTTTTTCTCAAACCATCCGCCTCATCATTTCTTATAGCACAATGGTACTCCATCACAATCATATGTCACAGTTTGTTCAATCATTCCCCAAATGATGAGCATTCCCTCAATATCCAATTCTTTGCCATCATAAAAAGAGGTGCTATAAATATTTTTGTACACGTAGGTCTTTTTCCTTTTTCTTTGATTTCTTTGGGGTACAGCTCTAGTAGTGATATTGCTGGGTCAAAGAGTATGCCTGGTTTTATAGCCCTTTGGGCGTAGTTGCAAATTGTTCTCCAGAATGGTTGTACCATTGACAGCTCCGTCAATAGTTTATTAGTGTACCTACCTACTTTCCCTCACTCCCTTCAGCATTTGTCTTTTCTGATAGGTGTGAAGTGGTATTTCAGAGTTGTTTTAACTTGCCTTTCTTTAATCAATAGTGATTTAGAGCATTTTTTCATATGACTATAGATAGCTTTGATTTCTTTTTCTGAAACTGCCTGTTCATATCCCTTGATCATTTATCAGTTGGGGAATGCCTTTTATAAATTTTAATAAATAAATTATATAAATAGAAATAAATAAATATAAATATACTTATAAATTTGACTCAGTTCTCTATATATTTGAGAAATGAGACCTTTATCAGAGAAACTTGCTATAAAAATTTTTGATATTCATTGTCTATGCTATCTTTTAGTCAAATGTTGTTTCCTTGATTGTTTCTTTTAATTAGGTCTATTTTTGCTTTTACTTATCTGAGATCATGATTGCTACTCCTGCCTTTTTAATAGATCCTGCTCCACCCCTTTATTTTAACTGTGTTTTTCTTTCAAGTGTATCTCTTGTAAACAACATATTGCTGGATTCTGGTTTTTAATTCATTCTATCTGCTTTTATGAGTGATTTCATCCCATTCACATTCACAGTTGTGATTACTGTGTCTTTTTCCTTTTCTCTTTCTATCCTGTCCCTCCTCAGAAGTCTGTTTTGCTTCTAATCACTGTCTCACTTAATCCACCCTTCCTTTTATTATCCTCTCCCACCCCATATCTCTCGTCCCCATCCCCTCATATTTCCCTGCTGGGCAAGATAGGTTTCTGTACCCAGTTGAAGGAGAGCGACGTTCAAGCATTGTCCTCCGCCCGCCATTTTCTTTCCCTATAAAAGCTCTTCCTTGTGTACCTCTTCTATGTGAGGACATTTTCCCCATTCTGTCTCTCTCTCTTTCCCCTTTCCAGTGCATCCCTCTTTTTCCCCCCTTTATTTTTTTGGAGATTATCCCCACATAATCGACTCACACCCATGCCCTCTGCCTATGTAGATTGTTTCTAACCACCTTAATAATGATAAAATTTTTGGAAGTTGCATGTATCATCTTCTTATATAGGAATGTAAACAGTTTAACTTTTTTGATTCTCTTATGATTACTCTTTCATGTTTACCATTTTATGCTTTTCTTGAGTTTCGTGTTTGAATGTCATATTTTCTCTTTGGCTCAGGTCATTTCATCAGGAATACCTGGAAGTTCTGTTTCATTAAATGTCCAATTTTCCCCCTGAAATATTATACTTAGTTTTGCTGAGTAGGTGATTCTTGGTTTTAATCTTAGCTGCTTTACTTTCAGGAATATTATAGTTTAAGCCCTTCACTCCTTTACCATGGAAGCTGCTTAATCATGTGTGATCCTGACTATGGCTTCATGATATTTGAATTGTTTCTTTCTAGCTGCTTGCAATATTTTCTCTTTCACCTGGGAGCATAGGATTTTGACTACAGTATTCTTGGGAGTTTTCATTTTGGGATCTCTTTCAGGAGATGATCAGTGGTTTCTTTCAATTTCTGTTTTGCTTTCTGAATCTAAGATATTGGAGGCAGTTTTCTTTAATAGTGGTTTTTTTTTTAAATTAATTTATTTTTAGTTTTCAACATGCACTTCCACAGATTTTGAGTTACAAATTTTCTCCCCATCTCGTCCCTCCCCCCACCCCAAGATGGCATGCATTCTGAGTACCCCTTCTCCTAATCTGCCCTCCCTTCTATCTCTCCCCCCCTTCTCTTATCCCTTTCCCCTTCAATTTTCCTGTAGGGCAGGATAGATTTCAATACCCCATTTCCCGTATATCTTTTTTTCCCAGTTGCATGTGAAAACAATTTTTTTTTAAACTTTTGTTTTTAAAATTTGGGGTTCCAAATTTTCTCCCTTCCTCCCTCCCTACCCACCCTCATTGAAAAGGCAAGCAACTCAATACACGTTATACATGTGTATAGTCATACAAAACACTTCCATAGTAGTCATGTTGTGAAAAACTAAGTATATTTCCCTTAATCCTATCCTGTCCCTTATTTCTTCTATTCTCTCTTTTGACCCTGCCCCTCCTTAGAAGTGTTTGCTTCTGATTACCCCCTCCCCCAGTCTGCCCCTCCCTCTATCATCTGCCTTCTCTCTTGTCCCCTTCCTCCCCTATTTTCCTGTAGGGTAAGATAGATTTCCATACCCAATTGAGTGTGTATGTTATTCCTTAATAATGTTTTGAAATATGATGTCTAGGCTCCTTTTTTGATCATGACTTTCTGGTACTCCAGCAATTCTTTTTATTTTTAAAAACATGGCAAGCTGTATTTTATTTTTTCCCCCAATTACATGTAAAGATAGTTTTCAGCATTCATTTTTTAATAAGATTTCGAGTTCCAAATTTTTTCTTCCTTTCTCTTTCCCATATCCCTTCCCTAAGATGGCATGCAATCTGATATAGGTTAGACATGTGCAGTAATGTAAACATATTTCCACATTAGTCATTTTGTGAAAGAAGAAACGGAACAAAAGAGAAAACCCATGGAAAAAAAAGTGAAAATAGTATGCTTCGATCTGCATTCAGACTCCATAGTTCTTTCTCTGGATGTAGATAATATTTTCCATTACAAGTCTTTGTGAATTGTTTTGGATCATTGTATTACTGAGAAGAGCTAAGTCTGTCATAGTTGATCATTATACAGTGTTTATATTATTATATACAGTGTTCTCCTGGTTCTGCTCACTTCACTCACTGTGAGTTCATGTAAGTTTTTCCAGGTTTTTCTGAAATCTGCCTGCTCATCATTTCTTATAGCACAATAGTGTTCCATCACATTCATATACCACAACTTCTTCAGCCATTCCCTGGTTGATGGGCATCCCCTCAATGTCCAATTCTTTGCCACCACAAAAAGAGCTGCTATAAATATTTTTGTCTATGTGGGTCCTTTTCTCTTTTTTATGATCTCTTTGGGATACAGACCTAGTTAGTAGTATTGTTGAGTCAGAAGGTATGTACAGTTTGATTGCCCTTTGGGCATAGTTCCAAACTGGTCTCCAGATCAGTTGTAGTCCAACAATTCTTTTTTTTTAATTAATTTATTTTGATTTATCAACAATCACTTCCATATGCTTTTGAGTTTAAAATTTTTCTCCCCCTTCCTCCCCACCACCCTCCCCAAGATGGTACACAATCTGATATAGGCTATACATATACGTTCCTATTAAACATATTTTCACATTAGTGATGTTGTAAGTAAGAATTAGAATCAATAGGAGGAATCACCAGAAAGAGGAAACAAAACCCAACAGAAGAGAAAAAAAAATAGCAAATAATATGCTTCAATCTGCATTCAAATTCTATAGTTCTTTCTTTGGATGTGGATAGCATTTTACATCATGAGGCCTTTGGAGAGGTCTTAGATCCTTGTATCGCTGGGAAGGGTTAAGTTTATCAATATTAGTCATCGCACAATTTGGCTGTTATTGTGTACGACATTCTCTTGGTTCTGCTTACTTCTCTCAGCATCAGACCATACAAGTCTTTCCAGGTTTTTCTGAAGTCTGCCTATTCATCATTTCTTATAGCACCACAGTATTCCGTTACATTCATATACCACAACTTGCTCAGCCATTCCTCAATTGATGGGCATCCTCTCAGTTTCCAATTCTTTGCCACCACAAAAAGAGCTGCTATAAATATTTTTGTACATGTGGGTGCTTTTCCCATTTGTATGATCCCTTTGGGATATAGCCCTAGAAGTGCTATTGCTGGGTCAAAGGGTATGCACATTTTTATAGCCCTTTGGGCATAGTTCCAAATTGCTCTCCAAAATGGTTGGATCATTTCACAACTCCACCAACAATGCATTAGTGTTCCAATTTTCCCACATCTTCTCCAACATTTATCATTTTCTTACTTTGTCATCTTGGCCAATCTGATAGGTGTGATGTGGTACCTTAGAGTTATTTTGATTTGCATTTCTGTAATCGATAGTGATTTAGAGTATTTTTTCATATGACTCTAGATGGCTTTAATTTCTTCATCTGAGAACTGCCTATTCATATCCTTTGACCATTTATCAATTGGGGCCAACAATTCTTAAATTATCTCTCTTCCATCTATTTTCTAGTTCAGTTGTTTTTCTAACAACATATTTCACATTTTTTTCTATTTTTTTTTCATTCGTTTGACTTTGTTTTATTGTTTCTTGCTGTGTCATAGATTCATTATCTTCCAGTTGCCCAGTACTGATTTTTAAGGATGTATTTCTTCAGTGAGTTTTTGGATCTCTTTTTTCTATTTGGCCAATTCTGCTTTTTCAGTTCTTTTCTTCAGTCAGTTTTTTGTACCTCCTTTTCTGTTTGGCCTATTCCTCTTTTTAAGGAGTTCTTTTCTTCATGAATTTTTGTGCCTCTTTTACCATTAGGCCAATTTTATTTTTTAAGGTGTTATTTTCTCCAGTGTTTTTTTGTGTCTCTTTTATCAAGCTGTTACTTCTCTTTTCATATTTTTTTGCATCATTTTCCTTTTTTTTCTAATTTTTCCTTTGCCAGTTTTATCTCTTTCTTTAATGCTTCTAGGAATTCTTGTTGGGCTTGTGTCCAATTAACATTTTTCTTTCAAGTTTTGGTTGTAGCTGTTTTCATACTGTTGTCTTCTTCTGAGTTTATGTCTTGGTCTTCCCTGCCACCGTAGTAGATTTTTATGGTCAAGTTCTTTTTTCTGTTTGCTTATTTTTCATATCTGTTTTCTTGGCTTTGAACTTTATGTTAAGGTTGGGCTCTGCTCACCTGAGGGTGAGCAGCTTCAGGGTTTTTCGTGCTGCTGTCCTCGCTAGTTCTGGAGGTCTGCAGGCTTTCAGTGTGATCCAGAGAGATGTGTGGTCGTTGCTTTCATGGCCTGTGCTCTGGCCTAAAGAGCTAGTGCTCCACTTGGCCCTGGAACTGTGATGGAGTCCCCCTTTCCCTCGTACCTGTAAGCGCTAGTGCTCCTCTCTGCCTTGAAACTGCAACCAGGGTCCCTGCTGCTTTGTGACCAACCACAAGTACTCCTCACCCCCCTGGAACTGTGACCCAGAACTGCCTATGGGCAATAGAGTTGCCAATCATTGCCAGCACAGGGTTCCCTGTAATCTCTTTCTGACCAGTTGTCTGACCCCCCTACTATTGTCTCTGGGGTGAGAGCTCCTGAAGCTGTTGCTGCTGAAGCTACCTCCAAGGCCTATTGCTGGTGCTGGTACTGGTGCTGCCTGCCACCAGGTCTGCTCCTGGCCAGTCCCCACCTGGGTGTCACTGACCTATTTGGTTGACCTCCTCAGTTGTCTAACCCTGGAAAAATGTCTCACCTTTTGTTGACCCTGCTATTCCACAATTTGAGGAGTTACTTTAAAGTTGTTTGGGGGACAATGCCGTAAGACATTCAGCTGAGTTATTGCTTCTCCTCTACCAGTCTTTAATCTTCTGTAACTTTCAACTAGAATGGGGAAGGCAGGGAGTTTCCTCAGCTGTTGGGGGGGACTGGAGAAAGGGAGATGTTTTTGTCGGGCAGGGCCCTGGGCCAAGCTTGGTGTGGTTTTGTGGATTCAAGCCTCTTCACCATATTCTAGAATACAGGAGGCCACAGTGATGGGCCCTTTGAGTTTCTTATGGCTTAGCCATGTCACCACAAGTTACTGTTGAAGGTTTGATAGGTTGGACATTTATCAATGGCCACTGAAATCCTATCTTCTGTAACTGTGAGATTCTGGATTCTGGTATTATTAGTCCTCAGAGCTGCCTTCTTAGTTAGGAGCCGGGCTGTCTCTGACCCTGGTGGCAGACTCTTGGGGGCACAGAGGTCTGAGAGCCTTGCTGCCTTTGACTGAGGGAGACTAAAGTAGGCCCGTAGTCTCTCAGGCTTTGGCTGGTTGGGCTCAGGCCTGGATGCTCTGGTGCTCTGCTTGCCTGGTAGAGTTCTGAAGTTGCCTTGGCTGTTTCTTGTCTCTCTCCTCCCCCCCATCCCCCAGTTCTTCATTAAAAGCATGTTTGCTTTGTAATAAGGAATTCTCTAAGATGCAGTGCAAGAGATCTCAGATGAAATGGCTTCAGAAATTGAGGATGGGGGGACTCTGGAAAAGGTGGCAGGATCCGTTGGGGCTTGGAGTTTACCTATCACCTCCTCAAAACCCTTGTTCCCCTCCTTACCCCGATTTGGACATCAGGAATGTTTGCTTGCTGACTCCCATCAGGGGCACTATTAGGCTGTGATCTTACTGAAATCACTAAGACTGGATTATAGTGGTTTGAAGACAATGTTACTTGAAATAATGACTCTCTCTTTTTCTTAGAATGTGAAGTATTATCAGGGCATTCGGGCTGCTGTGAGGAGGGTGAAAGAAAGAGGGCAGCCGGCGATAGTTCTGGACATTGGAACTGGCACAGGACTTCTGTCAATGATGGCAGTTAGCGCTGGGGCCGATTTCTGCTATGCCATTGAGGTGAGCCTCACTTACTCACGTGTGTATGCTCCTCTTGTGGTGGTGGTATGGCAACTGTTTAGGAAAGACTTAGGTGAGTCATTTGTCCAATGTCACACAGAGGTAATAAAGGTCTCTTTCCACTATGCAGCATGTTTGCTGTTCCTCTTACAAGCCCCTCCATCTCCTGACCCTGGGCCTGGAGTGCTCTCCCTTCTCATCCTTGCCTCCCAGCTTCCCTGACATCTTTTAGTTTTAAAATCCCCCCTTCTGCAAGAACCCTTAATACTGGGGTCTTTCCTCTAAGTCCATCCCCAGTTTATCCTGTCTGTAGCTTATTTAGACAGAGTTGTTTGCATGCTGTCTCCCCATAGGGCTGTGAACTCCTTGAGAGCAAGGTCTACCTTCTGCCTTTCTTTGTATCCCCAGCACTTAGCACAGTGCCTGGTACAGTAGCTGTTTAATGAATGCTTAATAAACAACAACAATTAAAATAATCAGCATTTTTGAACAGCACAAATGCTTTTAGACTTTTGAAAAAATAACCTGGTAAAGACCAGTGCTGTAGTTTAAAATTTAATTTCTCCAAAATTTTTTAGTGTTTTTCTTTAGTTACTGATTAAACACATTTGGTTTTGGAAAAAACCCTAAACATTGTTTTTCAGCTCTTTGCTTTGCCATTTTTGACAACATCTTTTTTTAAGATTTGTGTAGCATTTTATTCTTTATAAAATGCATTCCTGTAGACCATGAGATCCTTTAGAGCTGGAGCTTTTTGTTTTTTGCCTTTCTTTGTCTCCTCAGTGTTTAGCATGGTGCCTGGCACACAGTAGATTCTTAATAAATGTTTATTTACTGACTGACCTTAGATTATATCATTTGTTCCTTACAAGTGTCATGTTATGTAAAAAGATTGGGAGCTGGGAATCAGCAGAGAACTGGGTTCAAATCCTTCATCTCACATTGTGTGCTCGTAGTCAAGTTATTTTACCTGTCTGAGCTTACTTCCTCTGTAAAGTGGAGATAATTGTACCTGGGTAATATACCTCACAGGGACACTGCAAGGAGCCAGTGAGGTATTGTATTGGGCATCTTATGGCCTTTATCAAGAACTATTTACATGCCAGCTACTGTCATTATTACTGCAACCTGTGAGACAGGCAGGGCATGCATTAGACTCATTTTATAGGTGAGAAAACTGGCCACATTTAAAAATTAATTTTAGCCCTCTTTTTCACAATGCATTATAATTTACAAAGTACTTTGTAATAATATTGTGAGGTAGATTCTATGCATTTCATCCTTATTTTACAGATGAGGAAACTGAGGCCTAGCAAGGTGGGGTACTTGCCCACTATCATCACACAACTAATATGTTGGAAATAGGGCTTGAACTCTGGTCTTCTTGTGCTGAAGCCCCGTACTCCTTGCAGTGCTATTTGAGGGATTGCTGCATTGGGACTGCCATGATTTATTTCTTGGTGTTTGACTCTGGTTCCTCTGACCCCTCTTTATTGTGTATATAAGAAGGTTATCATTTTGCTCTTTAGAATTGGGTAATTTCACGTGCTTTCTTTCCTCACTCTGAGTAGTACAAATGAAACACCATTGCTTGTACAGTATATGTATGTGTGTGTATATGTATACATATATACTTACACTATGTATACATATACATGTGCATCATCCGTAGATAAATTAATAAATAAGGGCTTTGTTCCTCCATTAGGATCTTTGTGCATTAGACATTTTTTCCCCTTCTCCTATGGAGTCTGAGATAACATGTCACAGATAGGAGTCCTAAGAAGGAAAGGACTTTTGAGCTCTCACTTGAGAGAATAGCCCCAGGCCTTTCTTCTTGGCATGTGCCAGATAATTGAAGAGACAACTCTGTGAGCAGATTTATGCCCAGAACACGTGGCAGGTACTTTGCCACTTTTTACTTTGTCTCTTGTTGCTTTTCTTTTTGTTTTTCTTTTACTCTTAAAATCAGCTGTGAAGGTCTCTCCTTTTTTCCCCAGTAATAAGTTTATAGATGAAGTGTCCATTTGGGCTCAGATGGAAGTATAGAACCTGGAAGCATGGCTAAGACCTTCTGTTTTCTTTTGTGATCCAACCTGGTGTGAATGAGAATATTTTACTCTCATGCTTTGAATCTCCTCAACCAGTTACTGTGCTCAGAGACCCCAAAGCATGGCACTGAAGGCAGAGGCAGCAGATAATATACTGTCCTCCACCAGTCACCATCCTGAAAACCTTGTAAACGGGGAAGCAACTCGTAACACATGTCAGAGGTGGGTCTTTTCCTATACGATAAAAGGAGAAAGTCTGAGAATCCATTTTTGGAGTTGCCACCCCCGGTTTGGATATGAATTTGGAGGACAACAGCATCCCACCTCAGCTCTGGGCCCCTGAGGCCTTGGTTGACTGCACAGGATATCCTGTAGGTGCCCATTTTGTAGGGCATGTAATTCTTGTGCTTAGACCTTTTCCCTTTCTCCCTGCCATCCTTCCCAGCAGCATGGACACTGGAGAGGCCTTTGCTGCCAAATACAGGTAGGTGCTCACACCAAGAGCCCTCAGCCATGGTGAGTGAGCCCTGATTCCACCACACCTCGCAGTTTTTCTGGTACCTCACTTGCCTTGTTGCATTCTGTTTTTTTTTTTTTTTTTTTTTTAGGCAATTGTGGTTAAGTGACTTGCCCAGGGTCACACAGCTAGAAAGTGTCAAGTGTTTGGTCTGAGGCTGGATTTGAACTCAGGTCTTCCTGACTTCAGGGCTGATGCTCTATCCACTGCACCACCTAGCTGCCCCGACCTTGTTGCATTCTTGATAGCTGGTCATGGTGACAACCAGCTCCCGTAATTAGACATGAAATTTTAATCTCATCATTGCTCTTATTCTCAGGTAGATTTTTAGTGGTTGGGGCATTTGCCTCATATGCAATATTTAAGTTCATTTCAAGAATCATCCTGTGCAGATTAACTCACCTTTCTCTTTGAAGCTGGAGTTTACTTAGCTTGTTAGTGTTAGTTTACTATTATTTTTATTACAATTACAAATGATAATGCTGATACAGTTACACTTTATATTCCATCTTTTCTCTGAAGAGCATTGAACTCATAATGCAGTCTTATTTTTTTCTACAACTCTGGCTATAAATTTCTACAAAAGAAATTATATTTTATATTTTAAGTGAGACAATAGGATTCTTACTAATTTGGTTAAGATAAGCCTAAAACAAACTTTTGTATTTGTATGATAAAAAATGGAAACATGGGTACACTGCTGAATCAGAGGAATAAATTAATTCTATGACATCCTTATCTGCGGCTCCCCAAATTCAAGTGCAAGGATCGTTATCAGGAGGCAGTTTCAGTTGTTGCAGTAGTATACTAGTAATCTCTCATTTCAGCTTTGATTTTGGCTCCTTATTTCAGGTTTTCAAACCAATGGCTGATGCTGCTGTGAAGATTGTGGAGAAAAATGGCTTCAGTGATAAAATTAAGATCATTAATAAACATTCTACTGAAGTCAGTGTGGGGCCAGGTAAGGGTCATGGATTCCTTTCTCAGATGTCTTACTGGTATATTTCTGTGTGAGGAAGGTGTAATGTCACAACTTAGAAATCATGGAATCTTAGAAATAATTTAGAAGTTATCTACTAATCTAACCACATCATGAATCCCTGACAAGTGGTCATTCCAACCTTTGCATGAAGACTTTTCATTTCATTATTAGGCAGTTTTAATTAATAGGAAATTTTGCTCAATATTGAGTCAAAATCTTATCTCCCTATAATTTCTCCCTTTGCTCCTAGTTCTCTCCTCTGGGGCCCAAAAAACAAGTGTAATCCCTGATCTCTCACATGACATCCCTTCAAGTACTTGAAGAAGGCTACCATAATCCCCCTGTGCCTTCCTTTCTCTAGGGAAATGCATGTGTGAAATTGAAAGGAAGGATAGATTTTTGGGGATGGTAGTTTTTTTTTTTTTTGAGGGGGGGGATGGTAATTATTAAAATAAGTATGTGGCTAATTCTGATATTTTTTCACTGGCTAGAATTGAAGAAAACTAATATTAACGGAATACCAAAGGCGAGAGAGAGTAGAGATAACTGATGGAAATTGGGGATCATGTCAATGGGTAGAAAGGTTATTATCCACAATAAGGAAGGCTCATTCTTACATTTGAGGTAGGAAGGAAAGCATAACTTAATGATTCAAATTCATACTAATTATTCATTTTAAGTTCTGTTTAAGATAACAGACAAGTTATAACTCATGACTGGAGAGAGGTTGCGAGATGTGTACTTGTCATTATTAGGTCATTATTGGTCAGGCCTAAAAGGCTCGAGATCTAAAATAATATCCCCACGCTCCTTTTTGTTTCCCAGTTTTAGACAATAAATGATCAGAACAATATATTTACATAGTCTTGGTAGCCTCGCTAAATACAAGTGATAGCAGATACTCCATAGCAAAGTATGATGTCGTGAGCTTTCCAGAGTGGTTTGCAATCTAATGTTTCAGATCAGCTTTTTTTTTTTTTTAAGTTTTTAGGCAATTGGTGTTAAGTGACTTGCCCAGGGTCACACAGCTAGTAAGTGTCAAGTGAAGATCAGCTTTTTAAAATACTACTGTGAGCTTGTGATTCTTTTAAAGTAACCGTCTCAGAACCTCTGTCCTCTGGAGGGCACAGCAGGAAGAAATGTTTATGTTAGAAGATAGTATAGTGAATTCTGTTAAAATCACTCAGGTGAGTACAAAGCACAGTTTATTAGGAAGTAGAATCAACAAGATTCAGCAGCTGATTAAATATGGGAAATGAGGGAAAGGAAACAATAATAGAGGACTCTGAGATTATAAAGCTGGGAACCTGGAAGGGTGATGGTATTCTCAGCAAACAGAGAATTTTGGAGAGGAGGGATGGGTTTGGTGGTTGGGGGAAAAGATATATAAGTTTGATTTTTTACATATTGAGTTTGAGGTGCCTTAGAGCAGTGGAGTCAAATTCAGATAGAAATGGGGGCCATTAAACTATACATAAGGATCCCCACAGGCTCCTATTGCCTCAGAAAACTACATATAAATATTAGCTGTGTTCTATCATTTTTATTTATTTTGTAAAATATTTCCCAATTATATTTTAATGTAGTTTGGACTGCATTTGGGCGCGCGCATGCGCGCGCGTGTGTGTGTATGTTTTATTTATATGTATCTATCTATCTATCTAATCTATCTATATCTTGAAATGAGCTGCATGAAATAATAAGCCCGTGGGAGTTGATGAGATGACCAAGAGAGAAGATATAAGAAGAGAAAAGAAGAAGGTCTAAGTCCGAGTTTTGGGGTAGGAGTCTAGACATGAATGGTGATCCAGGAGAGGAGAATGAAGAGGTCAGACAGTCGGAAGTAAAACCTGGCAAGAGCAGTGTCACCACAGCCCGGGGGAGAGAGTATCTAGGGGCAAGGGGAAGGGTCTGTCCTGTGAAAGGCTACAGAGGGGTAAGAAGGGTGAGGACTGAGCATAGGCTGTTCACGGACTGTAGGTAACCTCAGGGAGATCAATCTAAGTGATTCAGGTTCAGGATCTGGGTTGCAAGAGACTGAGCAGCAATGGAGACGGTGAGTGGAGACTTTTCTCCTAGGAGTTTGGCAGTGAAAGGGAGGGGACGGGTGATACGGAAAAGGACAGTAATTTGAGCAGGTCAAGGTGAGATTTTTAAATGAGCGAGGGAATCCTGGGAATGCTTGAGGGCAGTAGGAAGGAGCCATTGGACAGGGAGAGATCAGAGAAGTGAGAAGCAGCATGGTAGAAAGGGCTGAGTGTTGGTAGCTGCTGTTCAGGAAATTGGAAGTAGCCCCTGTCCTGTGAGAAATTGGGAGGCTTCCAGAGACATGATCTTAGGGCTGGGGCCCGAGCACCCATCAGAAGTGTTTGACACACCAGCTGTAATGCTGAAGGTGATAGGGCTGGTGATCAAATACTCATTTAAAAAAAATTATTAATAGTAGAGAATGGTAAAATGGAGGTATATTTCCCTTCATAGGAGTTTTTTTTTTTTTTTTGGTTACAGAAATTGTTAGTCTGTAGACAGTTGTTCAGTACTTTAAATCCATCATGTTGATCAGCAATTGAATTTATCATTTGAGTTTTTACGCCAAAACTCCCACCCTCAGGAGTGTTCATAGCCTGAGACATTATACCTGGACAAATGATGGCTATACCAATGGCACAAATCTAGACACTAAGCTAATCCAGTAAACATTTATTCAGCACCTTCTACGTGCCAGGCACTGTGCTAAGTGCTGGGGATGCAGTTAATAAAAGGAAAGACAGTCCTTGCCCTCAGGGAACTTACAATCTAATGGGAGACAATACACAAAAGGAGGGAGGAAAGTATGTTGGGAGGGAATGGAACACTAAGGGGTCCCTGGCCTAGAATCTTGTTCTGTGGAGTGGAAACCAGGCAGGTTAACAGGGTGAGCTGAGAGTCCAGTTTCTGCCCTCTCTAAAGGACATCATCGGGAGGAGTTTGGTATGCCCCCTCCTGCCCTCCAATCAGAGGGGAGAGGAGGCTGAGGAAGACAGTGTCCAATGGATTGGTGATGAATTAGCAGCAGGGTGATGAGATTAGAGAGGATGAGTTTAACCTGGGAGAGTTTTCTTGTTTCTTGAATGGGAACTAGTCAGGGCTGCAGGTGCAGAGGGGTAACTCTAATGAAAGAGCGCAGGTGGAGACCAGGGCAGGTACGAGGGCCATTAGGGTCTGACCAGGAGAAGAGTCATTTTGAGCCTGGGCTCTGTTGCTTTGCCATGTATGGCGTTCTTGATGCAGTGTGGCTTGATGCAATGACCATTGGACCTGGATTCCAGTCCCAGCTTTGCTGTGCTCTTCCCCTCTGGTGCTCGGCTTCCTCAGGAGAGGGTGGCAGCTGATGCTCTCTAATGCCCCTTCCACTTATAAGCTTCTATGGTTTTCCTTCTCTGCTCCCTCAAGGCTTCCCTGTCTGATCCCTGCCTATGCATTCTTCCTTAATGATTGCATCATTTCCTTCTGTTAACCTAGTTCAGGCTCTTATTATCTTGTGCACGAATTGTTACAAGAGCCACTGGACTGGTTTTCCTGCTTTTGGTCTTCATGTACCATGGGCCATTCTGTGCTTATATTTATTAAACTTTTATGCAAGCATTTATAATCTCTTGTTATGTGCTTAAAACACTCTTCTTGTCACACCTCTCCTCCAGAATAGTAATTAACGCCTCATTGCTAAAGGATAAAGTCTAGACTGTCCTCTGAACACATTTTCCCTTCTTCAGTCCCAGTATCTGCCTCGTTATCTCCATTTCACAGATGATGAGCTGAGGCTGAGAGGTTAAATCCCCTTGCCCAGAGTTTGTGTTGTTTTCTTATTCTCATGCATCCTCCTAACACATTGCTGTTCTCTCAGCCATTTTAAAATCCTACCATTCCCACAGTCCTGGTTCTCTTCCTGCTTCTTCCATGAAGTTTCCCTAACTGTGACTTAGTCCAAAGTGATCTCTCCCTCTCCCGAATGCTTATTGTCTGTACTACTAATTTGGCAGTATAATATATTGCTTTATATACTTGTTTAATTAAACAAGCAGTTAGAATGTATATGTCTTTCCTTTCCACTTAGAATAGAAACTCCTTGTGGTCAAGGACAGTGCCCTGTGGGCATGTTCCGTGGGCCCTAGGAGAGTGTTCATCAGGACCTGTTTTTCTCATAGCTTTGGCTGTGTGGAAATGAATAAGTACAGCCAGGTTTTCATGCTTGTTTGCACCTAGAATGCACAAAATCTGCAGAAGGAGCAAACTGTTGATAGGAAAGATTCTAAAGATACTGGTCTCCATGCAGTTCAACCTTTCACATAGTCACCTTTCCCTACATTTCATCGCTTTGTCATATCAAAGATGGGAAACAGTAGTTGGTCTGTAAAACTTGTGGGGATTTTCCTGAGCTATAGGTTGGGTCAGTGTCCTGATATGGCAGCCAAGAAGGTTAATGGGCCCTTAGGAGAGGCTTACTTTCAGGAAAAAAGGAGAGGGTAGTCCTGGAGTTCTTTGCCCTGGTCAGACTCCTCCCACAGTGTTGTGTTTACTTGTGGGGGCCTCATTTTAGAAAGGACATGGATAAAGCTGGCTTGAGCCTCCAGACCAGGTTATCCAAGATGGTTAAAAAGCCATAAATTCCTTTGACAGGAAGACCTGTGGAAGGAATTGGCATATTTAGCTAGGAGAAGAGAGATTTGGAGGGAGGCCCTCAAGTATCTGAAAGGCTGAGAAGGCATGAGAAGGCTTTAGGAGAGGGATTAGACTTGTTGCAGAATTAGGAGCACAGGGACAAATTGGGTCTTGGTCTAAAAAATGGCTGTCACCAAATGGAAGTGGTGAATTTCCCCCTCATTGGACATATTCATGCAAAAGCTAGATGACCACTTTGCAGGTAATAATAATAATAACAACAGTGATAATAAAAACTAAAATTTGTTACACTTGAAGATTTGCAACATGTTTTATGTATATTAACTCTTTCAATCCTTTCATCAATCCTTGGAGGTAGGACCTATTAGGACCCCATTTTACAGTGGTTTGGCCGGGGTCACACAGATAGTGTCTTAGGTAGGATTTGAATTCATGTCTTCCTGACTATCACTTTTTTCTACTGTTTGAGCCATCTCCCTTTGTATGTTTGGGGGGAATTCTTGTTCAGATATGCATTGTACAGAGTAGCTACTAAAACTGAAGTACTGTGATCCTAATCTTTGGACCAGAAGTCAGGAAGACCTCGGTTTGAATCCGGCCTCAGATACTTCCTAGCTTTGTGACCATGCACAGGTAACTTAACCTCTCTGAGCCTTAGTTTTCTTATCTGTAAAATGGGCCTAATAGTACCTGTAGAACCATATGGGGATGAGATAACATATGGAAAGTACTTTGCAATCCTTAAAGCCCCATATGAATGTCAGTTTTGATGGTGATACAGTTTTGATGCTCCCCTGGTGCAAGTTGAAACTACTTTATACTTTTTGTGATTTTTGTCCATGCTTTCCTGTAAATCCTTCTTAGGGTAGTCATTCAACATGCAGAGTCTTCCTCCAGTTCTTTTAATGTCTGGAGGTTACCATTGTAGCAGTTGGGCTGTTCGTTGCTGTCTTCCATTGTCCCAACGTGATTGGCTTCCTTACTTTTTGGGGCATATCTGTCTTTATTGATGTGTTTCATAGTACTTCTCATTAGGAGGTCATGGTTGGTTATGTACTTCACTTTACACATACCATGTATTTTCCCAGTGCCCTTTGGATCACCTCCAATTTTAATTCTTCTTTTTGCTCTGGTCTTTCATGATTCATGGCTATGCAGTATCACCAGAAGATTCTTGGTGCTGATGAGATAGCCTTTGCTAGCAGCTGGTGGTATGGTATCCCTGACAGCACTGTGGAGTTCCATACATGCGCTCGTTCTAATGCCCATTTTCATCCTTGTCATCGTCTCTGTGCTTGCTCGTTGTCCATCTTTAGCACTATCTGAGACAGACAGACTTGTTCAGTGAGCCAACCATCCAGTTGCATGTCATCATTTGGGCAGTGTATGTTTGTCATCATTTCTTTTTCCATGTGGATGCTTAAAGTAATGTCTTTTGACTATTTGTGGATTTCCCTAAGGAGGCTTAAGAAATGTGTATTAAAACTGAAACTTCCCAAACAACTACATTTTAATATGTTTATCTATGTCTGACCTCTGAAAACTGCCTAATAGGGAAAGGGATTTTTATTCCTTTGCATTCCTTGCATTTGTAGCATTATTGTATGTAAGACTGATATTAGGAAAAAAAAAACTTCAATAAATGGACAGTTAAGTGTCTGTTGGAATCCAAGGAGAAGCATTATTTTTTTTTATACAGTAGTTATATTTTATAGTTTGATAGGCATTAGGAATATGTCAGAATCATATAAACAAATTTTCTTTAGCTCTGACTTTCTTTTAGCTCAGTGACTTCAGAGACGAGGTGGGATCTAATGAACCCTTGGGAACGGAAGCTTATAGTCCTGTGATCGATAAATAACCTGTTTCTTATGTTTTCCCTTGTGATTTCTAGATGGTGACATGCAGTGCTATGCAAACATCCTGGTCACTGAGCTGTTTGATACAGAGCTGATAGGGGAGGGTGCCTTACCCTCCTATGAGCATGCCCATAAGAATCTTGTAGAGGTAGGAAGAAGTTTGAAGTTTGCAAAAAATTTTTTTTTAAATTAGGCAACTGGGGTTAAGTGACTTGCCTAGGGTCACACAGCTAGCAAGTGTCAAGTGTTTGGTCTGAGGCCGGATTTGAACTCAGATCCTCTTGACTTCAGGGCCGGTGCTTTATCCACTGCACCACCTAGCTGCCCCCTGAAGTTTGCAATGTAAAGCTCATCTGTATAGATGGAAACATTGACTCAAGGATTTTAGTATAACCATGCAGGGTTAAACCCATTTTCATTTAAAATGTTGCTTTTTAGCCAGTCTCATGGATTGCACCCTACTGTGTTGGTAATATTTGGGAATTCTAACAACTTTCTGTCTTGCTGTCATGGAAATTATGGTAGGGCATAGCCAAATGGTGGAGTCTAAAGAATTCTCTTGTCCTGTTTGATCGATGTATCGCTTCTCCTTTCTTGGGAGTCAAGAAAGACTTTGTGTAGAAGACAGTACTTGAGCTGCGTCTTGAAGAGGTGAGAGATTCTTTGATGTGGAGTTGAGGAGATAATTCATTCCAGGCATGGGGGACAACCCTTGTAAAGTCATGGTACGGACATAGAGCTGTCCAGTTTGATAGGACTATGGAGGGTGTGAAGGAGAACAGTCATACAGAGTGAGACTCCAAGCTTAGGTTGGGGCCAAGTTGTCAAGGGCTTTAAAAATCCAGTAGACAAGTTTATATTTAATCCTGGGTTAATAGGGAACCAGTGACATTGAGTAAGTTAGCAGAATGACATGTTCGGGCCGTTCTTAGGAAAATCACTTTGACTGTGTGGAGGATGAACTGGAGAGGGACTTGTGGTAGGAAGGCCAACTAGGGGTCAATGCAATAGCCCAGACAGGAGCTGATGAAGACCAGGACGAAGGTTGTGACTGTATGAATAAAGACAATAGGTGGATACAAGAGGTGTGAGATGGAGATGAGAAATGGAGAAATCTAGCAACTGGTTAGATACGTGAGCTGAGGAAAGGTGAGTTTAGAACAATGCTAGGAGGAATGGTAGTACCAAAGACATTAAGTTCAGTTTTTAGACAAGTTGAATTTGAGATTTCTGTAGGACGTCCAGTTCAACATATCCATAAGTCATTTAGTGATGTGGGACTAGAACTCAGGGGTAGAGCCATGGATCTTGGAGTTGTCTACATAGAGATGATCATTAAAATCGAAATCTGATGAGATCACTGATGAGAGAGAGAGAGAATAGAGGAGACAAGAAGCCCCAGGACAGAGCTTTGGGGCAGGGCCCGGATGATCAGACAGCAAAGGAGACTGAGAAGGAGCCATCAGATCGAGAGCAGGAGAACCAGGAGAGAGTGTTCTCATGAAAACTAGGGAGTGCAGAGCTTCCAAGAGGAGAGTGTGGTCAGCTGTATCACGCGGCACTGAGGTCAAGGAGGATGAGTGAGAAGAGATCATTAGCTGTGAGCATTAAGGGATCCTTGGTAGCTTTGGAGAGAGCAGTTTCAGAGAAGTGATGAGGTCAGAAGCTGGACTGCATGGGTCAATGAATAAGTGAGTGAGTGGAAATGGAGCCAAGGCAGTGAATGCGGATAGCTTTTATAAGAGGCTGACTTCAGCGGGGATTGTGGGTCCAGTAAAAGATTTTTCCTGATGAGTTAGACTTGGACACGTTTGAAGGCATTTGAAAAGGAACGTGGAAATAAGGAGAGACTGAAGGTCATAGAAAGAGGGGATGATTGTGGTTCCCTCTGCTGGGGAAGATGAAAAGGATCTGAGAATGGAGGGAGGGAAGTGGGGGATGATGTCAAGGTGTTTTGAAATGAAGAGAAGAGGCAGCTTAACGGCCTCGTTTTTCTCAGTGAAGTAATAGGTAAGGTCCTCAGTGGAGAGGCAAATTACATAAGGGATGAGCATTGTAAAAAACTTGAAAAGCACTGCTTTAAATATTTTCCTTTCAAAATACCAAGTAAGCTTTGCTACATGCTCTGTTTTGCCGGAAGTAGAGCTTAGCAGCTATGGCTTAGTGTTATGTCTTTGCTATTCAGGGTAGGCCTGTGACAGAGTGAATGCGGGAGTTAATCTGCAGGACCACAGTTAACAGCCTATTTTTAAAAGTATTTAAGAAGGGAACATAATTATAAAGTGAGGCGCTCTGAAGTCTATGCCTCTTCTTGTAACGTAGGACACGTCATATATGCCCTTTCTTTAATTCAAGTTACTTATATCAGATTACAAGGTAGTAGAAGTTACCACAAATGTTTAATATTTAAAAATAGTTGACCTTTGCCTGCATGGAAGTAATAAGCATAAAAGTAACTGACTTCATTGCATTTCTCTTTTTTATGAACCTTTAGGAAAACTGTGAGGCAGTGCCCCACAAGGCAACTGTATATGCCCAGCTGGTGGAGTCCAGAAGAATGTGGTCCTGGAATAAGTTGTTTCCTGTTCATATCCAGACAGACAATGCTGAGAAAATTATTGTTGCTCCATCAGAAATGGAGAATTGCCCTGGGGCTCCATCAGTCTATGATATTCAGCTGAACCAGATGCCATGGGGTGACTTCACTGTCCTCAGTAATGTACTGACAATGTTTAGGTAAGAAAGGAAAAAAAAAAAACCAAAAAACCAACAATCCAATCCTTTTGTTACAATGTGCTGTCCAGAAAGCAGAAAGCAGGAAAGTAAAGACACAGGCAAAGACACGTAATAGAATTGGGGGCTTGAAAGGGAAAGCAGCACACTGCCTTTGAGGTGGAGAGATGCTTCTTGATTGATCATGGAGTCTAATTTAATTGTTGGTAGGCATATCATATCTTCTTCTTCTTCTTCTTCTTTTTTTTTTTTTTGTGAGGCAATTGGGGTTAAGTGACTTGCCCAGAGTCACACAGCTATTGAGTGTTATGTGTCTGAGGCCGGATTTGAGCTCAGGTCCTCTTGACTTCAGGGCGGTTGCTCTATCCACTGAGCCACCTAGCTGCCCCTGGCATATCAGATCTTCTTAAAATTGTTTTATTGATGTTCTTTTTTTTTTTTTAAACATCACTATCTCTTTCCCCTAGCCCATAGGACCCTCCCTTGTAATAAATAGATATGGTCAACAAAACAATTGAACATTTTGGCCATGTCTGAAATGTATATCTCACTCTGTACCTTTTGCTTATCCCACTTTACTGAGAGGTAAGATGTGTTTCACTCTCAGGTTCTTTGAACTTACTTTTGATTACTTCATTGATCAGAGTCTTCAGGCTGTCCTTTATATTATTGTGGTCATTGTGTAAATTGGTCTCCGAGTTCCTATTATTTCCCTCTGTATCAGTTCACCTAAATCTTAACAAGTTTCTGAATTCTTCGTATTCATCGTTTATTATGGTATAATAATGTTCCTCCGCGTTTACGTACCACAGTTTGTCTAGCTGTTCCCCAACTAATGGCCATCCACTTTGCTTCCTGTTATTTGTTGTTAAAAAAGTGTGGCCCCATTTTTTTACACTATATTATAGACTTTTCCTCCTATCTGTGACCTTCATAGGGTATATACTCCAATGGATCTGTGATCTCACTGATTTAGAACTGTCCTTCAGTGATGTAAATTGCTACCCGACCATGTCTGCTCATCCTTTCTGCCCTCTTGTCCACATCCTCTTTGTAGTGAGGGGGAGGGAGAGGTCCACTCACCATGCTGGATTCTTCCGTGCTTCCAGCTAGCTGGGGGACCAGTGGAGCACTCTGGCTGTCCACCTGCTGTCCCTTACACAGATGTTAAAACTTGTGATATAGGCTTAAACTGGCAATGGTCATATATAATTTTATAAGCAACAATCATTAGAAGTATTAGGTGGTATTTTAATAACTGTTGAATTCCTGGTTTTTGAGCTATTATTATACTTTTAATGACTTTTTAAAATATGATTACAAATCACTTCCCAGAATGGTTGGATCAATTCACAATTCCATCAGTAGTGTATTTATCTTCCCATTGCCCCTCAAACATGTATCATTTTTTCTCTTTCATCACCCTTGTCAATTTGTTGGGTGAGGCAACACCTCGGAGTAGTAATTTGCATATTTTGTAGTCAATAATTCTTTCATATAGATACTAATAGCTTGTATTTCCTTTTTTGAATACTTCCTGTTCTGTCATTTGACTACTTATCCATTGGGGGAAGGACTCTTGTTTTTTATGGGGAGTGTGTGTGTGTGTGTGTGTGTGTGTGTGTGTATGTGTGTAATATACATATACGTTGATTTATCAAGATCTTTAGTTTTTCATTGTCTAGATTTCCCCCTATATCATGTCATATATTCTTAAACTGTGAAGACCCATGACATTAAAAACTTCTTAAGTTTCTTGAATATTTTTTTACAGTGTGGACTTCAGCAAGCAAGTGAATAGCTCACCAACCTATCACACAATGCAGTTTGAGCCTCTAGTGTCTGGCAGAGCCCAGGTGGTCCTGTCATGGTGGGATATTGATATGGATCCTGATGGGAAAATAAAGTGCAGTATGGCACCTTACTGGGTGCATTCTGACCCTAAAAATATCCAGGTAAGAGACATGTTTGAAATTTTTTTCGTTGTTAAACAAGCAACAAATATAGTAGTGTATTGAATGTTGAAATCATAGTGTTGGAAGAAACTGTAGCAATTATCACGGGGAAATAGAAAGGGACTTGTCCATGCTCACATTTCAAGTAAGTGGCAGAGCAGGGAAGGGAAAACCTACATTTATTAAGCTTCGGTTATGTTCCAGGCATTGTGCTAAATGCCCTACAGTAATGTTTGTTACTTTTATATGTCACAGTTTGTTTAGCCATTCCCTAATCAATGGGCATCCATTTTTTTCTAGTTCTTTGCTAACATAAAAATGCTGTAATGAATATTTTGGTGTATATGAAGCCTGTCTTCTTCTCAGTGACCCATTAGACTATGAGCTCCCTGAGAACAAGGACTGTTACTGTTTTTTTGGCCTCTCTTTGTGTCCCTCATGCTTAGTAGGGGGCCTGGCACTTGGTCGGTGCTTAGTAAATGCTTTGTCGACTAGGCCTCCTTGGATTTTATGCCGAGGATCTTTGGGTCAAGAGGGATGGACATTTTAGCCAGTTTTTTGGATAATTTCAAATTGTTTTCCGGAGTGGTTGTACTAATTCACAGCTGCACTCAGTGCATTAGGGTGCCTTTGTTTCCACAGCCCCTTCAGTGTTGGTTATTGCTGTCTTTTGTCAGCTTTGTCAGTTTGCTGTGTAGTGAGGCGAAACCTCAGGCCTCTGTTTTCTTTTGTGCAACATGAGGAGGTTGGAATAGATGACCCCAAAGTCTTGCAAGCTCTAACATTGTTGAGCTTTTGTTGAATAGTCGTTTTAACGACCTTCAGCACTGCGTTTGTAGGTACACTGGTATCATTGCTTCTCGTATTGTCTTTTCGCAGGTGAGGGGATCTGTTGAACAAATACTTGTTTTCAATGTCTAGTGTCAGGCAAAATTTCGGGCCAGATTGATGTGTCTCATTCAGCATATATTGAATAAACTTAGAGTGTGCTTTACAAGTCAGTGATTGCTTATTGGACATTATACATACACACACACACACATACACACACAAACACACATGCACGCGCCTTCTGACACTTTTCAGTAAAAGTGAGGATGCTAAACAGAACTTGTCCTAGGATAAATTTTGCTACCTTTCAATTCTGAGATAAGTCACAGTGAAAGTACCCCAGGAATCAATTCTGTGTCCTGGTTTTATTGAACAGTGTTGGAAAATAGCATTTAAGGGGAAAAAACCCTGCTTTGTCTCTGCAAAATTACTAATGGGCTGACATATAATTTGAATATATGGAAGACTTATAAAATTGTTCTTGGGATCTGTGCTATGGACTTCTTGTAAAATTAAATCTTTCTTGTAGTGAATTGTGTTATAGCATAGGTTCAGGGTTTATATATTTTTTAAGTTAGCAGACCAAATTTTAGAATTTTCTTCTTATTCTTTAGCTTAATCAAAAAAAAAAGATATCTCAGGCCATTGTAATATTTGGGAGGGAGGAGGGCTACGCTATCTTTTGTAGTACAGTTACTGTCAAAAAAACCCACCCTGTGCTCCTCCAAGAGAATGTGGGTTGATTAGTATTCACAACCTCCATATAACTAAATCTCCGTGACCTTCATTTTGAAAACTTCATTGTGATCCTGAAATAGAATATTGCTATTATAGCGCATTGATGGGAAGTGTTGGGGGTCAGATGGGTAGAGAAAAGTAGTCTGCAAATCTGGGTAATTTCTGATCATTTTGAGTAATTTCTATTCATTACTGATCATTTTTATTATTTCTTACTCCCCATTTTGATTTTCTTTTCATAGAAAAATTTTCCCTTTTTTGTTCTTTTTTTATGTAAAATTCTTCTAGTGGCGAGATCATTGGATGCAGTGTGTCTATTTTCTGCCAAATGAGGAGCCAGTGGTTCAGGGTGAATCCCTCTATCTGACTGCACACCGGGATGATTATTGTGTGTGGTACAACCTTCATAAAACCAGGTAATAAGCCCAAAGAGAGAGATGGGCTAAATGTGTAATCACAGAAAATGTAGGAGACTTGTCCCCATGAACATTTTTGCATTTGTTTTGATTTAGTAGTCCTGTTTGATGCCTCATCACGTAGTGGAGGTGACCTTGGCGTTCTCTAAGTCTGTTTGCTTATAGAGGAGGTGGAAGTGGTTCTAAAGAGACCAAAGATGGGAAGAACAGCTACGTAGTATATGTGACCAACAGTCTGACCAAGTGCATGTGAAAGAGATCTGACGCAAATATTGGTGCTGAGGGATTGAGTCATCAAGTCTCTGAAAGGAGGAAGATACTGAAGGTGTTGAAAACAATCTTGGACATTATAAATACCAAGAAAAGGTGACAAAGAGCAACAGTAGCTCTTGACCTATATGCCTATTTTCCCATTTATATAAAGTTTTTTTGTGAGAAGCATCTGCAGATACATTGAGGGCATTCTTGACAAGGGTATTAGTAGGAAACTGACTAGCCTTTGCAAAGGATATTCCACAGTAGATTATTTATTTGCCATTACACAACTGATTGAAAGATTTAAAAATACAAGGTATTACTGTTTATTATTTGTTGACTACAGAAAACATTTGATTTAGCAGAGCAGAATGCCTCCTTAAAGTTTGCCTTCCAATAAGGTGTCTCCCTGTGCGTGTATCAAACTTATTCAAGTTTTAAGCAAAGGTAATAACAGAGATAATTTTCCTCAAAGATCCTCTCTGGTTATTCATATCAAGTGAGATAAACCCACAGGTTTTCACCACTGCCATGGAGAAGGCCCAGTGCAGAGTTCCAGTTAAAGAGGGGTTCCCCGTAGATGTTCCGGCTCCCTAGATGTTCCTGTTTATTGATGACATTGTGCTTGTTGCATTAAGGCCTGGAGCATTGCAGAGCCTCCTAAAGGAGTTTCCATAATCAAAGAGTTTGGCCTAATTATCTACTCAGGAAAAGCCCAGGAAATGTTTAATAAATTTTTGTTGAATTTAAAGTAGGTAGAAAGAAAGAGTGTCATTTGTTCTATAGAATCACAGAATTTCACAGAAGGGAACTTGGTAGTTACCAATTCCAAATCATTCTTGGAAAAAAAAATCATTTCTATAAGATGATAAGACAAATAGTCACCTAGCCTTTGCTTGAGAACCTCCAGTGAGTGGAAACTTCCTGTCTCCTGAAGCAGCTCGTTTCATTTTGGATACCTGGTTCTTAGGAATCTTCTTCTTAGACCAAACTTGAATTTATCTCTTAGTAGCTTTCAGTCATTACTCATTTTGCTTTTGAGAAAAAGCAAAATAACTTTACTCCCTCTTTCATGTTACTGTCCTCCAAATCCTTGAAGATAACTCCTGTCATTTCCCACTTAATTCTTCTTTTCTTCAGAATAAATGCCCCCAGCTCCTTAGTTTGACCCTTATGTAGCATGAACTGAAGGCACTCCACTGTCCTGGTTTCTCTCTTTTGGACTCTTCCAGGCTTACCTAGAATGTGGTACCAGGGCTCTATATATAGCACTCAGGACACGAGCTGATGAAGGCAGAGTACGAGGGGCCTCTCCCTGGGAAGCTTTGTTTCACTTAATGTAGAGAAATTGATCATTATGTTTTCTCTGTATCCACTTTGTTCTCTAAAGGAAACTTTCTCTCTTCCTCACTGACGTTATTTCTCTTTATGTCTTTAATATTTAAGCCTTGAGAACTTTCTGGCCGTCCCCATTAGGAGAGATAGAAGAAAGGCTATAACCCTGATTAAAATAATTTCATATAGAAGTACAACTGATATCCTCTGAAGATTTTTGAAATAGCCTTTCCTGACACTTGCATTTCAATTTACTTCCTCTTTCTTCTGCTTTTCTGTTACAAATTCTGAGATAGAACGATCCCTTTGTCATCATAGGATCATTGATTTAGATCTGGAATGGACCGTTGAGGTTATTGAGTTCATCCTCCTCATTTTACAGATGAGGAAACTGAGGCTTATGGAAGTTAAATGACTTGCCAAGAGTCACAGAGGTAGCAAGTGTCTGAGGCAGAATTTGAACCCAGGTCTTCCTGATTCCAAGTCCAGCACACTCTCTATTACATTTGATCTCCTCTCCCCAACAGCTAATTAGTTCTTTCATATTGGTGAGAATTGGATCCAAAATAGCTTTTTCCCTTTTGATGAATGACATGGTCATTAAGGGAAGTTAGGAAATTGTTGGCTGTGTTGCTGTTGTCAGAGATTACCAGCAGAGGTCCAGATACCAACAGATGTCCAGATAATTTTCTTTTACTAGTATATCTTAACTTTGTTCTCAACTTGTGAACTCTCCCATTTCTTTTCTCTTTTTAACCAAAATGTCATATATATATGAAAGTGACCATATTGTTTTTGGCTTTGCTTTAATTGATTTTTGCACAAATGCTCTCTATAATTTCATATTCTTCTACTTGAATTTCCTCACGAGTATATCTTAATATGCAGTGCTTATCTTTCCCCTCTTACCTAACATCTTCTATTTGAACAAAGTATTTCTTTCCAGAGACATATTCTAGTCATAGGTCTTATCTCACCAAGGTCAAATTTGTTTCCTCTCATGAGAATCTCTACTCCATTTTCCTTGTTACATTTGTCTGTAGAGAATTTGAGGCTATAGATTTTATTTCTGGCTTATCCTGTGAACTTTTGAGTAGCTTTCCTGCTGTGCTTTTCTCCACCTTGTTCTTTGGCAGCCTTTTTCAAAGTGTAATCTGGGGATCCCTCAAAGTCCCTGAGACCCTTTCAAAGAGTCCTCAAGATGAAAATTATTTTCATAATAATATTAATGTTTAATTCCTAATACAGTACATATTGATAGGTGTAATCCACATAAAAGTTCTTGGGGATCCTCAATAATTTAAAAAATGTAAAAGGGTTTTGAGACAAAAAGTTTGTGAACCCTGCTCTGTGGTTTTCAGCTTGTTGTATATAGAGAGTTTTCTCTCTTCCCCTTCCTTTTCAGTTTGAAAGCACTTTAGATTTGCCAGGGCTCTTAGGAAAACATTTTTACTAGGTCTTGTTAGGTGCTCAGAAGCCTATCATTCCTATATTTTAAGCTATGGCCTGCAATCTAAATACTGTACTGAGACACCATCTTCTTAACCACTTGTTCACTTCCCACTTTTGATTTTTTTTTTGAATCCCTTGTCTTCACTGTGTGCCCCCAAAGTCTTTATAAAATCTTGTGCAAGACTCCATGATCAATAGTAATGATTTCTAATTTCCTTCAAACAGTGTCATCTGTGCCCATGTGAATCAGCAGAAGTTTGTAATAGTCATTTTGACAAGGCTTGGGATATTTCTGTCATGCCTTGGATACATGTTCTGGGAAGACACCGGAGGATGAAGACAACAGCAGCATCTCTGTTGTTATTAGGCTGACAAATAGATATCATTAGTTCTCCTCATCTAGGAATTCCAATCACGTCTTCTCTTGATGTTTGCTGGGGATAATCTCCTACCTGACCACAGGTGTGGGCCTACTTGATGAGCCTTAGGGAGGAGCAGGGGCTTTCTAAGCAGCAATCAGCTTAAGATTTGTTTCTTAATCTTCCCCTCCATATTAATCCTTCTCCCTTCCAACTTATATCTTTCCGCTGTCCAACTCTTGACCCAGGTAAAGATTCCTTTTTCATTCTTCAGATTCTTTTTCCTCTTAATTTTTTTCACAGTGAAGCTCTTCTACCTTTTTAAAGAGCCTCGAGTTATCATTGGTAATCTGGAAATTGGAGAGGTGTTCTTCAGGTTTCCTTTACCTTTTCTTACAGGAGGGAGAACAGCCTGTACTTAGGGCATAGAAAGACACAGGACCAAGGCAGAAATCCAGAGCTGGGCATGCAGTGCAGTAAATGGCAAACTTTGCCATGCTCCCCATACTTATATGGAGTGAGATTCTCAGGCCTTAACCCTTTTCCCCACCAGGCTGCATTTTGTGAATGATTTCCGTCTCAGAAAAGTGACTTTTTACTCTTATTACCCCATTAGCACCTTGACAGCCTCTTTAGTATTTCCTGATACCTTGTCAGTTACCTTACCTTTTAGTTCGTTGTGTGCCTTAGGATTGAAAAAAGCAAGAGCAACTTCCATGGAGAGCGTCCAGTCTGTGAATGTCAAGCCCATTTGCTCTGGAACCGGCCACGATTTGGAGAACTAAATGACCAAAACAGAACAGAACGATACATCCAAGCATTGAAGAAGGTAGGTGTCTGGGCTGTCTGAACTGACTTGGTTTTTCTTGCTCGACCTGCTGTAAACTTGGATGTTGGACTGGATTGCCTTGTGGACCCCCTCCAGCTCTAGACTGTAACCTGTTAACTTGCCAATCTGCCTTCCCTAAGGCAGGCTACACAAGCAGAGAATCAGTAGATCATGGCTCTCTGAGGGCCTTTTCCAATCAAGGAAACATGATGGTAAGGTGCACATTTGCCTGAATTATTGCCCTAACCAGACTGCTGTAATCATTTGGTGATATGTTTCTAATGCATTTTTGCTAGATATCATTAAAGAAGACTGGATTTGTCTAAAGAGTAAAGTTGCTGTGCTTGACTCCTATAGCTGAGGGCCATCTGCAGTGGTGCCCTGGGTCAGACTCCCAAAGAAGCCTGCTCAGGAGTCCCTTTTGGTAGGGGCACCAAGGGATAGTTTGTGATCAGAATGATTCTCCTCCATGATGTCAATCAACTTCAGAAGCTTAGGGATGTCCCCAAAACATCTTGTGCTGCTCTTAATTTCGTCTGTGAATCTGCCTAAGTCCTTTTAGAACTGGGCTGTGATATTAACTTGTGCCATATCCATTCTAATTTGCAGGGTTTGGCTGAAGTTTATATTACCTAACAATAGAATTAATCTTATACTAGGATTAGAAGCTAATTTCCCTTTGAAAAATCTCTTTGCAATCTAGAACTTCTCTATACACACATGCCCTATGTAAAGGAATCCTTTTAAAGCATAGAATGAATGATTTAGGGTTAGATGTTATGATGATAATGTTTGAGACATTAGATTATGAGATTTTAAAGACTGACTCCATTACTTTTTGGATACTTTAAGGTAGGGCTTGCAATATATTTCATATAAATGGGTGACAGGTTTTTTTTTCCGCTCAGAAGTCAACAAGTATTTTACATGCTTTCTATGTACCCAATGTGCTAGGTATTGTGGGCATAGGAGAGGCGGGTAAGAAGGGGTAAGTCTTCTCCAGACTCTGTTCTTATGGTCAGGGAGCTCAGAGTTTAGCTGGGGAAACAAGATGTAAACATATGAGAACAACTACAGAAAAGCATACGGTAAACTATAGTTAACCAAGATTGTCTGGCATAGATACTCTGTGCTATAAAATTCCAGGAAGGGAAAAGATCATTACTGACAAGGAAATCAAGGAAGGCTTTGTGGAGAAGTCAGTGCTTGAGAGAAGTGAGGGGTTGAATTGACCGAGAGAAATATGAAGGGCCCCCAGCCTGTGGGTACCAGATCAGCACAGAAGTTGGTTGGAATGAATATGATGTGTACAGAGGATAGTTTGTATTGGGGAGTCATGAGATATAAGGTAAGTTGAGTGGTGAACTGTGCAGTTCCCCAGAGATGGCTTTGCAGATAAAATTATTTGTAACTAGTAGTATTATGCGTTTTTTAGAAGTGCTAAATACCTTAAAAACCCCTCTCCTGAACAGGTTAAATCCACCTCCTCAATCCTGTTTACAGACTTTGTTTGCTTATCAGTCTGTTTTTGTCATAATTTCTATAGATGTTAAGGTGAGTTCTGACCACATTTAATTATTGTCAATTCTGAAATAATAAAGGCAGATTAATGAGTTTCTTCTGTATTTTAAACTGGCAGGAATTTCTTGACAAATGATGTCTGAAAACCTTTTAATCTGTAACAAAAGCAGATGCTGACAGTAGTTTTCTTCTCTTAGGTATTGAAAGTAGACAGTATTTGTCTCTGCATCAGTGATGGCAGCCTGCTTCCAATACTGGCTCACTGTGTGGGGGCAGAACAGGTAACAGCACATTGCTACATTCTTCTTAGATCAGTTTTTGAAGTTAACTGCTTCTAGCACTTTTACCTCATTTTTGTTTATAGTTTATAGCTTTTCCTTCACCCACATGCTGAACAGTTTTGGTGTGTTGTTCATGTAGTTGATGCCTTCGAGGGTGGTAGGACTTGCCCTTCCTGCACTGCAGTGTGGAGGGAGGGAAGTGCTTCATGCAGGTGAGCAGGTGTTCTGGGAGGCAGTGCTGATGGAGTGCAGTCTTCCCTGGAGGGAGGACTTTGAACAATAGCGGCCGGAGAGTGCCAAGAAGCCTGACCCAGAGGCCTGGCCGGCAGGTGACGACTGGGTGTGGGCCACAGCAACCTAGGGAAATGTCTTCTAAGGCATGGAAAGGTTGCAATTTGTGTGGCATAGGAAGTGCTCACACTGCTTACTTTATCTTGGCCAGATACTCTATTCATGCCTCTTAGATACACATATTAGAAACTTAAGGGCTCTGGCTAGCTCATGGGTATAGCCCAGCAGAGTCATCTTTAGAATTCAGATCTTGAAGCCTAGACATCATATTTCAAGAAATTATCAAGGAAAACTGCCTTGATATTTTAGAACCAGAGGGCAAAATAGAAATTGAAAGAATCCACCGATCTCCTCCTGAAAGAGATCCCCAAAGGAAAACTCCTAGGAATATTGTAGCCAAATTCCAGAGTTCCCAGGTCAAGGAGAAAATATTACAAGTAGCCAGAAAGAAACAATTCAAATATTGTGGAAACACAATCAGGATAACCCAAGATTTAGCTGCTTCTACATTAAGGGACTGCAGGGCGTGGAATATAATATTCCGGAAGGTAAAGGAGATAGGATTACAACCAAGAATCACCTACCCAGCAAAACTGAGTATAATTCTTCAGGGGAAAAATGGTCATTCAGTGAAATAGAGGACTTTCAAGCATTCTTGATGAAAAGACCAGAGCTGAATAGAAAATTTGACTTTCAAATACAAGATTGAAGTGGAACATGAAGAGGTAAACAGGAAAGAGAAATCATAAGAGACTTATTAAGGTTGAACTGTTTACATTCCTGCATGGAAAGATGATATTTGTAACTCATGAGACCTTTGTCAGTGTTAGGGTAATTGGAGGGAAAAAATTATATGTATGTATAGATAGATAGATAGATAGATAGATAGATAGAGGGCACAGGGTGAGTTGAAGATGAAGGGGTCATATCTGGAGAATAAAATTAAGGGGTGAGAGAGGATTATACTAGGAGAAGGAGAAAGGGAAAGGTAGAATGGGGTAAATTATCTCACAAACATAAAAGAAAAGGCTCTTACAGTAGAGGGGAACTGGGGGAAGGTGAGAGGAAATGAGTGAATCTTATTCTCATAGGATTTGACTTCAGGAGGGTATAACATACACACTCAATTGGTTATGGAAATCTGTCTTACCTTACAGGACAATAGGAGGGGAAGGGGACAAGAGAGTAGGGGGATGATAGAGAGGAGGGCAGACTGGGAAAGGGGGTAATCAAAAGCAAATGCTTCTGAGGAGGGACAGGGTGAAAAGAAAGAATAGAATAAATGGGGGGGTGGGATAGGATTAAGGGAAATAGAGTTAGTTTTTCACAGCATGTGTACTATGGAAGTGTTTTGCATAACTGCACACATATAGCCTATATTGAGTTGCTTGCCTTTTCAATGAGGGTGGGTGGGGAGGAAGGAAGGGAGAAAATTTGGAACCCAAAGTTTAAAAAACACATGTTTAAAAAAAATGTTTTCACATGCAACTGGGAAATAAGAAATACAGGAAATGGGGTACAGAAATCTATCCTGCCCTACAGCAAAATAGAAGGGGAAGGGGGGGAGAGATAGCAGGGAAAGCAGACTAGGGGAAGGGGTATTCAGAATGCATGCCATCTTGGGGTGGGGGGAGGGGTGAGATGGGGTGAAAATTTGGAACTCAAAATCTTGTGGAAGTAAATATTGAAAACTAAAAATAAAAAAATTAAAAAAAAATTCAGATCTTGAGGCTTTGAGGCTTTCAAGGCATTGTCCAGACCAGCATTGTGGTTTGTGTTTCTGGATAATGGGCAGTTTTTGGAATGGACAAGTATCTGTCATACAGATAGTATTTCCTAATCTCTCATTTTATTATGCTCTTATAAAGTGTTAGTATTTGTAATTTTCTAATGGTATTAAGAATTCAATCCAGTTGTGACTAATGGCGCATGATTGCCTTTAGGTATTCACAGTAGAGAACTTGGCAGTGTCACATCGACTGATGAAAAAAGTGAGTGGATAAATATTCAGGGGATGTGATGGATTTGGCTAGAATGGTGATATGGGAGATTAAACATCTGGCATTGAACTGTTGTTTTTGATTCTATCCCTTTGAAATTTAGAACAAAATGGAGAAACAGGTGACCTGTAGATTGTCTTGTTTTCTGCTTGAGTATAAAACTAACATATGGTACTATATTTTAATTTGTTTTTGGTGAAAAACCTGAGGTTACCTGTTCTTACTGAGACTTGTTTCCTTCATTTCACAGAATAGTAAAAAGACTACAAGAAGGATATAGAACCTTTGCAGTAATAATTCTGTAGTGTTTGTCTGAGGAATAGTTCCACTTGGGGAATTAAGTTTATCACATCCATATCCTGATGAGTTTATGCCTTTGTCCTTATCCTGTGGGTGTGGGGGAAGATAGTAAAATGTGTCAGGAGATGAAATGGGCAAATTTGAAATTCTTCTCAGAAAGTTGTATTGTCATAAAGAAACTGGATTTGCTTAAGTGCTTACAAGAGCCGTTTGTTTTGGAATCATGCTGATTCTTTGGCAGTCTTGTCCTTGACACATCATGATGCTTTTATGCTGAATACACACAAAAGAGAAATTGGTGTTTGGGAAGCAAAGACTGCATTGGGCAGGCCTATAGATTGAAGTTGTTTAAAAAAAAGCCATCAATTTATTTTTTTCTCTTAAAGATTCTTAAGGCTAATCACCTAGAGGATAAAATTAGCATAATAGAGAAGCGTCCTGAATTACTCACCTCTGCAGATTTGGGTGATAGAAAGGTGAGTAATAGGTACTGTATGTTTGCATTAGTGACACATACCTGCTGAAGGCAGTACTCCAAGCCACACTGCTTTTTGTTTTGACATTTCACTTAAGTAAGGTTTATTTAAGTTACCTAATTTAATTTATTATATTTCTTTACAAGAGAATAGAGACTGTAATATGGATGGTATGTTTATGCAAGACTGTTTTAATGAAAAAGTTCCAGTACTGACCAGTCTCATTGCAAACTTCCAAGTGCAATTTTTGTTTACCCATCTCTTGTTTTCTGGGAATAGATCTTGCTGTGTTACTTATCCCACTAATACTCTAAAGATTTTTAGCTTAACGTATTAACATTTGTAAAGATACTAAATTGATAAATAATAGAAACCATTATACCATCAGTTTTTTGCCTTCAGATTGCAGAAATGACTCAGAATTTATCATATCTATCAATCATGTCTATTTCCCTAAAATTGGAAAGTCCTCTTTCCTTCCTGTATGCTTAGGATTTGTGGCTTACACTTGATTCCAAGTAAGATCAGGCTGATGGTTTCATCTTCTTTTTCTCGTTCAGATCTCTGTTCTTCTTGGGGAGCCTTTCTTCACAACCAGTCTGTTGCCATGGCACAGTCTGTACTTCTGGTATGCAAGGACAGCTGTGACTGAACACCTCACTGACAGCATTACAGTATTGCCACAAGCTGCCTCCTTGCACATGGTGGTTGTGGAGTTCAAGGTAAACTGTATGGAACAATTTTATTTCGGATAATTTGGGTTAAGCTGGGGCATTTGAAATTATGCATATTGCAGGGTTCTGTATAATAGAATCTTATTTTTTAAGAGCCATTTTCCTTTTGTCAATTTTGTCACTATGATGTGTATGGGGTAGAACTTGAGTTGTCTTAACTTTGCATTTCTCTAATTATTAGTGATTTAGAGCTTTTTTTAAATGACTGTTGATGGCTTGGATTTCTTCCTCTGAAAACTTCCTCTTCATATCCTTTGACCATTCATCAGTTGGCTTTTATTTTTTAAAGTTTGGCCCGATTCCCTATGTATTTGAGAAATGAGACCTTTGTCAGAGACACTTGCTGTAACATTTTTTCCTCAGTTGTCTGCTTTCTTTCTAATTTTGGCTGCATTGGTTTTGTTTGTTCAACCCCTTTTAAATTTAATATAATAAATATTATCCATTTTACCTCTTGTGATCCTCTCTGTCTCTTGTCTGGTCATGAACTCTTCCCTTATCCAGATGTAACATGGAATTTTTTCCATGTTTCCCTAATTTGCTTATGATGTCACCCTTTATGTCCATTTCATGTACTTATTTTGAGATTATCTCAGTATGTATGTATGGTGTGAGATGTTGGTCGATAACTAGTTTCTGCTATACTATTTTCCAGTTTCCCAGCAGTAAACGAGTGAGTTCTTGCCCCAGTGGCTTGAATTTTTTGGTTTATCAATCCTTAGGTTACTATGCTCATTTACTTCTGTATATTGTGTGTCTAATCTGTTCCATTGATCTACCACTCCATTTCTTACCTAGTACCAGATTATCTGGATGAGTACAACTTTCTGGCATCATTTGAGATCTGGTACTGCTATTCCCTCTTCTTCCCATTTTTTTTTTCATTGATTCCCTTGATATTCTTGATTTTTTTCTTCCTCCAGATGAATTTTACTTTTTTTTAAAACTATAAAATAATTCTGTGGTACTAAATAAGTAAATTAATTTAGATAGTGTTTTCATTCTTATTACATTGACTGCCTAGGTCTACCCATGAGTAATTAATATTTCTCCAGTTGTTTAGATTTGTCTTATCTGCTGTTTTAATGAACTTTTTAGGGATTGTACATTTTGGGAGATTGAGTTGTGGGCCTACTTGTGGATATGTGATTTTTCCCTTTTTCCCTTTTGGTTTCCTAGTGAAATTACAGACCTGTTTCTAATCAGCTTGGTATAGGATGTGAATGTTTATTTTGTTATTCCCAGGACCTGTGGCGCATCCGAAGCCCATGTGGTAGCTGTGAAGGCTTTGACGTTCACATTATGGATGACATGATTAAGGTGGGCACAGTCTGCCATCTTTAGGTGGTACTGGAGTAGTCCCGCACTGATAGTGTCAGCGGAGGTATCCTGCACAGGCAGGTATTGAGATGATATCATGGCTCTGTGGACAGACACTTCTCCTTTGATCTCCCAGCCCTGGAGGGCAGGCTGGGGTGTAGGGTGTGGAGCCAACTTCCTGCAGCCCTCCTCGGTTGGGGCAGCCCTGGCTCAGCCAGATCTCTCTCATCCCCTAGCCCATTTGTTATGTTTGAAGGAAGGAGATATGGGACGTGCAGCCTCTGCTACGACAGGTGGCAGGAAGCAACTCCTTAGCCAAACAGAAATGACTCCTTTTTAGGTATTTTGAGACAGTGCCTGTCTCTAGGACATCCTGGGACAACCCTGTGATGGTGGGGAGCTGGGGCAGAATTTTCACTCAATTAAAAGTAATCACTGACAGAAGATGAGGATTTCAGGCCTCAGGAGCCACCAGCTTTCCTCCTGGCACCTCCTCAAATGAGCAGAGCCTTAAGGTGACTGTAACGCAGCTAAGTTACTGTCAACTGTCAGGAAGCCCATAGAGAGAGACTGACAGGGGAGTCTTGGATTGAAGGAGACCTGAGATTGCACAGAGTTAACCCTCCGAGGGTATCCAGGTGATGCGTTTACTCTAAAGCATTGTGTAAATGAGAGCTGCAGTCATCCAGGTTTCTAGCCTGAGGCGCATGGACGTCAAAGTCTGCACTCTGTTGTCCACGTTATCTGCCAGGCCAAGTCTTCCTTTGTGTCTCTGCCGGATCCATCCTGCCTCATCCCTTTTCTGGGGACCCTGTTATTTTGAGTCATTGTTATGCGGAGTGAGGCGGATCAGGGCTCAGGTCTCAGCTCTGACCCTTGCCCTGTGTGAGGCCAGGGGCGAGGAAGGCTCTTCAGCCATGAAAGAAGAGAGAAGGATGCCAGCACTGCTTTGCCTCATAGGAGTGGTTGTGCTGAGAATGTCTGAAAACCTTAAGGTGCTGTAGAAATTCAGCTTGTTGTTACGGTTACTGTTCTTTTTCCTCAGCACTCGCTGGACTTTAGGGAAGCCTGGGAAGCAGAGCCTCACCCTCTCTGGGAGTACTCAAGCAGATGCTTGTCGGAGCCCCAGCAGGTCCTGACCTTTGACTTCCAAAAGCCTGTCCCTCAGCAGCCACTTGGTGCCAAAGGCTCCATCACCCTGCAAAGGTGAGCAGGTCCCCAGAACAGATAAGGTGAGGAAGACTATCGCCCAGGGCGTCCCAAGAGGTGGAGCAGATTCCTGATGATGCCACACCCGCTTCGGCTCCTTCTGAAAGGGCTTATCTTCAGCTTCTCCTCCCTGAGTGGCCACTGAGGATATGGCTTTCAGTGCAGTAAGCCTTTATAAAGAGAGACAGTTCCTAGCTTGGGCATAAAGCCCCACACCTTAGACCAAGGCCACACTTAGACACTGATCCTTCTCAGTGCCCCTCTTGTGTGATTTTTATTATAGGCTCCAGTTCCTCAGTCATAGAAGAATCACATTCTTACACCTGCCCTGTATCTGATAGGAGACCCCTAGTTTGTATGAATTTAGTGCGGGAAGAGCCCATTTTGTGTTTCACCCTAATTTCTGTTAGAGATTCAGGAACTTTGCTCTCCAGTAACTTGGCCCATTTTCTTACAGCTGCAGAGACATTTTGGTTTTGTTTATGTGGTTATGCTTTTCAATTTAACCATTTCCTCTACTCTCTAGAGATGCAGCAAAGCAGTGCTGTTTTGGTTATTAGCAAGCCATCATTGTGAGATAGAGTTGAGCACGTTCAGTCCCATCATAAAGAAGAATTGGAAGCCTGGCTTTTCCTTGATAGGATGTCACCATCCTAGGGATGGTTTGCAGAACTGTTGGCAGAAGGCCTGATGCCAGGTTCTAAGGTGTTAGGCAGGCACTGTGGTGCTCCTTGTAGTGACGCCCACAGATAGAGTCCCTGGTGGCGTCGAGTGGAGGTCAGTTTAGCAGCTGTTGGTCTTACTACCATAAATGCTGCTATAAATAGGTTAGAATATTTGGGGACTTTCTTCTTGGTCAATCAAAGGCCTCCTTGGATTATAAGCCCGGTAATAGAGTCTGTGGTTCAAAGGGTATGGCCGTTTTTTTTTTTTTTTTAGTAACTTCATTTGCATAATTACTTTATTTGTATAGTTTGCATAATTGTTAGTTAGTATGAATCCGTGTCTTAAAGCTATGAAAATGGCCTTGAAGAACAGAGAGCCCGTATTATGGAAAACACTGAGACAGCTCACCTCTGGGTACTTGTGGGTGCTGAGCCAAAGGTAAAACCTAAGCAAAGGGAGGCTGTTGCAGGAAGAAGCCGAGGTGGGCTGGAGGATGAGGATGTGGTCATGGCAGAGGAAGACGGGGTGCTAGCAGAGGTCGTCTTCCACGAGTGCCACCCAAGTCAGAATGTTTTTTTGTACAGGTTTTGTTTAGTGTCAGTTTTTAGGAAACACAAATGTGGGGGGAAATTACCTTTCCAAATGGTTGTACCATTTCACAGCTCCCCTAGTTGAATGACTTTCTGTTACTGACCATCCATCTCTCTTGCAGGGCAGGTCACCTTGGTCTGACCTTGAGCTAGCTGCCTTGCTCCTTGGAACTGCTGAATAGCCCTGTATTATTCACCTTTCCTATACTTTGTATTTGAAGATCTTCCTCCCGGTTGCTTTTAGAATTTGTTGTTTCTCCATGGAATTGTTAAATTTAAGCACTATGTGCCTTAGAGTTTTTTGTTTTTTTTTTTCTGGAGGTGACCTGTGGATTTTTAAAAAATTAATACTTTGTTTTCTGTGTTTAGAGGTTCTGGGCAGTTTCTTGTATTTCTTTTGCATTGTGGTGTTCAAGTTTTATTTGTTGTGTTCTTCTGGGAGATCTGTAGTATAAGTTGTCTTTACTTATCCTGTCTTTAAGATCAGTATGTTTTGCCTGTATGGAAAGTATACTTTTAAAAAGGAGCCCAGTGGAAGGCTATTACAGTAGTCTAATTGAGAAGTAATGAACAATGGTGTTAGCCACATGTGGGGAGAGAGATGGAGGCTGATGAGAAGGAGCTGTGGTGGCGGTAGAATTGGCCAGACTTGGCCACCAACTGGCTGTGGAGGTTGAGGGACCCTGAGAAGTCAAGGATTATTCCTAGAGTATGACCTGGGTCGCTGTAATGAGGTGATGCCTTCAGTGGAAATAAGGAAGTTTGGAGGAGGGGCAGGTTTAGGGGAAAGATAATGAATTTGTTTTTTGATTTATTGAGTTTGAAATAATAATGAACTACCCAGGAGATATCCATAAAGCATCTGTTGATGTGGGACTAGGTAAAAAGTCCATAGTGTTTTTTGTTTTGTCTTTTTTTGGCTAGGCAATGGGGTTAAGTGACTTGCCCAGGGTCACACAGCTAGTAAGTGTTATGTGTCTGAGGCTGGATTTGAACTCGGGTCCTCCTGAATCCAGGGCCGGTGCTCTATCCACTGTGCCACCTAGCTGCCTTCATAGTGTATTTTAAAAGGAATGCAGTTATACTGCAGAATCATAGCATCTCAGAGTTAGAAGGGACTTTGGAGGTCATGTGGTACAACCTTGTACCCAAACAGGAATCTCCTCTAATAACAGGGAATTTGTACAGCTTTTTAAAGTTTACAAAGCACAAGGCCCCTGGGACCTTCCTATTGTGGTGTTTAAACTCCTCTGCATTTTCCCTGGGAAGGTCCTTGGCTATTTAGAAAAGCAGATTATTGGGGCAGCTAGGTGGCACAGTGGATAGAGCAGGAGTCAGGAGAACCTGAGTTCAAATTCGGCCTCAGACACATAACACTCACTAGCTGTGTGACCCTGGGCAAGTCACTTAACCCCAATTGCCTCACAAAAAAAAGAAAAGAAAAGCAGATTATTCCTAACGATAATGAAATTCACCCTGCCTGTTTTTCTGTTGTGAAGGATGTCCTTTTGTGGGACTGGGTACTAACTACTCTCTGCCCACCATCACCCCCCAGGCAGTCTTTCTCAGTGAAGTCAGCACTTACTTATTAAGCTCTTGCTATATGTTAGGCGCTGTTGGGGAGATAAAGAAAGGCCAAAGACAGATGCTGCTTTCAGAGGTCTTACAGTCTAATGGGGGAGATAGCATTTCTTTTTTTTTTTCTTTTTCTTTTTGCTAGGCAGTAGGGTTAAGTGACCTGCCCAGGGTCACACAGCTAGTGAGTATTACTTGTGTGAGGTCGGATTTGAACTGAGGTCCTCCTGACTCCAGGGCCAGCGCTGTATTCACTGCGCCACCTAGCTGCCCCCTTGGGAGATAGCAGTTCTTTTCAGGGCATGATGAAACAGTCTAAGCAAAATGGCTTTTAGAAAGAATGGAGGGGCAGCTAGGTGGTGCAGTGGATAGAGCACTGGCCCTGGAGTCAGGAAGACCTGAGTTCAAATCCGGCCTCAGACACTTAACACTAGCTGTGTGACCTTGGGCAGGTCACTTAACCCCATTGCCTAGCCAAAAAAAAAAAAAAAAAAAAGAAAGACTACTATTTAGTTGAATGAAATGCTTTCTACTACATTTGTCTCTATAGTAGTTTCTGCTTCAGGATGTCCCAAGTACTCATGAGAACTGGAAATAGCAAGTGGAGAAAGGAAAGGGCCCTTAAGGCCTGTTGGATGAACTTTTAGTTCTTCTTTTGGGACATTCTTTTACCAGGAGAACCCACCCATCTAGGCCTTTCAGGTCTTGGGATTATTGACTGCTGAGTGGTGGAGGCCATTGTAGGGTCCACTGTGGCTGACCCTGACCTTCCCTTCCCAGTCTGAGCTTCTTTTGCTGTTGTGGAAGAGCTGGAGACTGAGCTCTCTGAAGAAGACTTTTTTCTGAGGCAGGTCCAGAAGTGAGAGGACAAACAAATGTTTTGGGAAATAGATGGGGGAGCTGCCATTTTGGTTTGCTGAGGATCTTTTCAGGCCACAACTCACGCCACTCTTCACGGCCTTTTCTTCCAGGCCTGGAAGGAGCCATGGGGTGGTCCTTTGGATGGAGTACCACCTGACTGCCGAGAGCTGGATCAGCACAGGCCTTGTCCAGAAGCCCGAGGCCCAGGTATCTGGAGGGTTGTGGAGCGTGGCTGGATAGTACATGCCTTTATTCCTTTCTATAAAACCTTCACATCCTAAGTGAAGGACGCGTGTTCTGAGCCCTGCTCCTAGATATGTTTGCTGCACTTGCCTAATCACAAACTGGCCTTGGAGTGCCTGTTTCTTTCAAGACTGGTATCAATGCCACTTTTTACAGGAAATCTTTCCTGATCCAATCACCCTGATTCTCCCATCCCTACCCCCAAGTTTACTTTGTCTTTATTTTGTAAACATTCAGAATTTACTTATTTAGGTACTTAGTGTTTCCTCTAATAGGGCTCATGCTCCTCCTCTTTGTATCTCTAGTGCCTGGCAGGGTTACAAGCCAGAATGAACTTATCAAAAGTAGGTTGGGTGTGTGTTTGTTTTTAACCTAGTGGTTATGCCAGTAACTTCATCTGTCACTTTGGCTCTTTTTGTTCACGTGTCTCCCATCAGCCCCTTGCCAATTACCTTCTTGAGAATGGTTGTTTTTTTTATGGCCATGGAACCCAGATAACTGGCCAAGAGAAGTAGCACAGGACATGCCTTAGAGGGCTATTAGTATGATATTCCAGATAAATGTAATTTTGGTCAGAATACTTCGATGAGCCTATGAATTTAATAGTAATAACAATAATAACAATAGAATTTACGTAGCACCTTAAGTTTTTCAAAAGGCTTTACAAATATGATCTCATTTGATCCTCACAAACAACCCTGGGAGGGAGGTGCTATTATTATCCCTGTTTTATAGATGAGGAAACTGAGGCAGACAGAGGTAAAAGTATTTGTCCAGGGTGGTCCAGCTAGTGAGTGTCTGGGGCAGGATTTGCACTCAGGTCTTCCTGACTCCCAAGCTGAGTACTCCATCGCTTCTATCATCTATTTGATGTGGGTGCTGCCCTTACTAGTGCAGATCCCAGTTCATGCATGGGCTTTCCTCCTGGGCAGCTCCTTCATGGAGAATCTGCCCAGTGTACTTACTGCCTCCTTCTTCTGGTGCTTTGTAGGCACCTCACCCTTCACATTCCTTGTCCTAGGGACGTGCGCCCTTGGTCTCTGCCTAAGTCATCGCTGGCTCATTGTGCTCTTGTTGAGCCTGCTTGTGCCCATCAGAGCCCTTTCTGTTGTCCTTTGGACCACTTGCAGTTTGATGATGATGATTAATAATAATGATAATTGCTACCAATTAAATAGTATTTTGAAGTTTGCAAAGCCTTTTACCTAGTGGTTATCTCGTTTGACTTTTAAAACAACCCTGAGAAGTAGTACATGCTATTATCTCCATTGTACGGTGAAGAAACTGAGGTAGACAGAATTTAAGTGACTTGCCCAGGGTCACACAGCTCGGAAGTGTCTGAGGTCAAGTTTGAACTCGGGTCTTCCCGATGCTGAGCCCAGCACTCTGTTCACTGCACCCTGCTGCCAGTTCTTCTGAAGTTCATGATTGCAGACTTTCAGCATGGCCAGGGGAATATTCTGACTTCCATACTAGGAGATCATGCCTTTGTTGGTATCCTTCCTGACATGGATGGCAGAGCTTCTGTGACTTAGCACATGGTGGTCAAGAGGCGTTGGCCAGTGAGTCCTTGGACAGCTCACAAGGGCCTGGTCAAAGCTGGTGCTTTTGTTAATCCATGCTAACCTGTACCTCCCTGCCGTGGGGCATGATGAGCTTGGAATTTGAGGAAAACTCGTCAGTGTTAAAAAGAACATGGACCTGTGGGTCAGGTGGCAACCTGAGTTCACTGAAGGGCTGCCCAGCTTCTCTGGGGCGGTCCAGCCAGCGCTCTCCGGTGTTCAGTTCTGTTCTCAGATCATTGGGTTATCTGCAGCGACTGAGAGAGCCCATTGGAAGATGAATGAGAAATCTTGTTCCTTCCTCACTGGCTGAGCTCTGGGGCCTAGCACGAGGGCTCGGAGCATTGACCGTTCAGTCCCCCAGGTCCTCCTTGTGAGGAGCTGGGGACGTCAGATACAACAAGGAAGAGCCCTGCCTTCGGAGTGCTTACACTTTGCAATCCTAAATGCACGCACTGAGGAGACACACACATACCCCAGTGTGTGTTAAGAAATACAGACTAAAGAGAGAATTGCTAGTGACCAGGCATGGAGGGGAGATCAGGAAGGCAGAGGTGAGGAGATAACATCTTGCAGTATCCTGGGGGATGTTGGCAGAGGCCCCGAGGGAGGAGAGAGAATGTCCTGTCCAGGAAACAGCCAGCAGCAGGCCACGGGGAGTGGAGAATGCGGGATTGTGGGAGTACTGAGAAATGAGACTGAAGGGGAGTGGGGAGCCCACTTGGAGAGCTTTCAATACCAGGCAGAGCAACTTGTATTTTAAACCATGAGGTTGTGAGGAGCCCTTAAAGAATCTAGAGCAGGGGATGACTCTGTCTGCTTTGGGCTGGTCAGCAGTGGTCAGGGGCGATGGGCAAAGGGAGAGAGCAGATGATGGAATCAGGATCTGTGGAGAGCTTAACCTAATGATGGAATTTACAATTGGGGGAATGAAAATTAACCTCTATTAAATGTAGTAAGGATTAATGTAAAGTCCTTATCTTAAATTGAAAAAAAAAAACAAAACAAAACAGCTCAGGGCAAACTCCTTCCCCACCTTGCTTACTGGGTTTGGTCATTGAAAAGCTCCAGAACTCATAAAATCTCTCTTTTCTCTCCCACAGGGTGAGTGCTTGTGGAACCCCCACTGTAAACAGGCTGTTTATTTCCTTAATTCTACTTTGGAAGCAAAAACTCAAGACAGTCCCCAGACTGTCACCTATGCCCTTGAGTTTAACCCAAAAGTGGGTGATATTTCCATGGATTTCAGGCTTGTAAGCTAAAATTAATCCGCTCTCCTGGACTTTTCCAGTTATAAAGAAATAAAGTAGCACAAGAGCTGTCATGATGTCATCAGTGGCTTTCTTGGGAAGGGAGAGTTAAAAACCACCCCTGTCTTTTCTTGGGGAGCCCTGATTAGTAAGGAGAAGCCGCCGCAGGCTGGATGGAACAAAGATGACCAGGAAAGTGGTGTCCTCACGGCAAGGCCAGAGTCTAAATGAGGTCTGGGGGCTAAGTCTCAAAAGCCTCGTGGCTCTGGAACAGAACATGTGAAGCCCAGCCTCCCTTCCCTGAGAAGGGAATGAAGTTCAATATGAACGCGAAGAAGAAAATTGCTCTTTAAGATGGAGGGAAGCACAACATGTCAGGGTCCTTTTCAAGTAGAAGCTGGCTGTTTGACCTTTGGCCTTTACTCCTCGGGGTCTGTAAGAAAAGGGGGCAGGGGTGGGCAGGGTTAGACTTAGATGTTGTTTTTCTGATGTTCTGTATTGTCTATTGAAGCATTTTTGGTTCTGTGGTCGTTCTAGCTCTGGTGTTCTAGATCAGCATTCAACAAAAAATAAATGTCTTCTAGGGGTCACAGTTGGGGCTACAAAGAAGGATTAAAGGCAGTCCCCACTGTCCCCGAGCTCACAGGCTAGGGAGGGAGGTGGCATGCCAACAGCTGTGGACAAACAAGATATGGACAAGAGAAGTTTGAAGTAATTGGTAGAGAGAGGGCACCGGAGTGAAGGGGAGTTGGGAAAGTTTCCTGGAGAAGATGGGATTTTAATTTGGCCTTAAAAGAAGCCAGGAAGCAGATTTGAGGAGGGCCTGAGGGACAGCCAGAGAAAAAGCCCGGAGCCAAGAGATGGTGTGTCCCGTGTGAGGAGGCTGTTGTACCTGGATCCCAGAGCATATGTACAGGAGGCGGGGTGCAAGGTGTGAGGAGACTGAAAGGGGGTGTGGGGGTGAGATGGGCACCAGGCCGAGGGCTCTTCCCCTTTTTTTGTGTCATGGACTCCGTGGAAGGACTCATTCTCAGAATAAGATCTTTAAATTCATAAAATATAAAAGATTACAAAGAAAACCAGTTATAGTAAAATACAGTTCTAAAAAAGTATTTAAAAACAAGATCATGGACCCCAGTTAAGAATCCCTGATCTAGATGTTGACAATTCTTAACAAAATCAGTTAATGGTGCTACTAGAGCATTTCTTCATGGGCAGTTTCCAGCAGGTGTCTCCACATTTTTAAGGGATCTGTGAACTTGGGTGGGAAAAAATTATGTCTTTATTTTTACTAATTTGTGATTGGAATTTAGCATTTCCTTCCATTTAAAACATTATTCTGTGAAGGGGTCCACAGTCTTTACCAGACTTTCAAAGTGTTCTATGACCCACAAAGGTTTAGAACCCCTGCTGTTGAGCTCTTCTTGAGTTTTTAGTATTTAAAGCTGCAACAAGTAGGGGGATCAGTAATGGTTTGCAGCCTGGGTCAGAAGAATGAGCCTAATCTCCACTGGGATTGGAGGAGAGAGAAAACTTTACCCTTTCACAGGTAAAGTTTTAAAAGGAATATGAAAATTGGTTCTAGTATTTTCTTGTGGGAAAAGAACATAACCAGAACCTTCCATGTTGTTTTGAAATCTTGCAAAAATTCAGCCAATCTGTATCTAATTTGAGAGGGTTGAATTTCGTTTGAGATGAAGCTTGAGTAGTGACTTCACCTGCAGCAGGAGGCGTGGTGTGCCTGAAGCCAAAGTGCGGATGCTTCAGAAGAGCAGATGATGGCGGCTTTCATCTGACAGGCTCAGGTGGCCTCATTCCAAAGGCCAGACTGAGCTTTGCTGTCCTTCCTGGCTCTCTGTTAACACAACCCCTCTAACAAGGAAGTGTAGACTCTACCATTGGGAGGGACTTCAAGATTTCTTTCCCACTCCCCCACCTCCCACTTTTCAGGTGAGAAAACAGGATCCCATTGAATGACTTGCTGCAGACCGTGTGCTTGGGAAGCCAGAGTCCCTGCTTTCTGAGCCAGTGTTCTGCTCCGTAGGTCACCCCCACCAGCCATTCATCAGCGGCCTTCTTGGGGAGTCCATCTGTCCCCAGCAATGTGGATGTGCTCCTTCCTTGTTCTGTGGTCATGATCAACAGTTGTAAAAGGATATCGCAATATCGTGATTTCACAGGGACATAGATTAGAGGTGGAAGGGACCATGGAGGTCATAAAGTCCCACTTAATTTTTTTGTTTTTAGAGAGAGAGAGAGAGAATTTTTTTTATTTACAATTGAAATTACAATTTTTACAATTTACGGTTTACAAATTTACAATTTTATAGTTTTCCAAATGTTTCCAAACCGTTACTCTCAAACCCTCTGTTCACACAGTTTGTGCAAATAGATTATGCCTTTCTGTTTACCCATCTCCTCTCATTCCTACATGTTTCAACTTTCTTGCCTTTTCTTCTATTTACTTATCCCTCTGGTGGACTTTGATTAAAGCCCCCCCCCCCCTTTTTTTTAGGCAATTGGGGTTAAGTGACTTGCCCAGGGTCACACAGCTAGTAAGTGTCAAGTGTTTGGTCTGAGTCTGGATTTGAACTCAGGTCCTCCTGACTTCAGGGCCTTCTGACTTCAGGGCTGGTGCTCTATCTACTACGCCACCTAGTTGCCCCAATTAAAACCCCTTTTAAAACTGTACATATCTTATTTCTTTTTTTTAATTAATAAATTTGTTTTTTGTTTTCAACAATCACTTCCACAAACTTTTGAGTTTTAAATTTTCTCCCCCTTCTTCCCCCCTTCCCTTCCCAAGACGGCATGCAATCTGATATAGGCTCTACATATACATTCCTTTTAAACATGTTTTCACATTAGTCATGTTATAAAGAAGAATTAGAACCAATAGGAGGAACCACAAGAAAGAAGAAACAAAACAGAATGAAAAAAAAAGGCAAATAGTATGCTTCAATCTGCAAGCAAACTCCATAGTTCTTTCTCTGGATGTGGATAGCATTTTCCATCATGAGACTTTTGTAGATGTCTTAGATTCTTGCATTGCTGAGAAGGGCTAAGTCTATCAAAGTCATCACACAGCGTGGCTAAATACTGTGTACAATATTCTCCTGTTCTCATTTTACTCAGCATCAGTTCATACAAGTCTTTCCAGGTTTTTCTGGTCTATTTGTTCATCATTTCTTACAGCACAATAGTATTCCATTACATTCATATACTACAACTTGTTCAGCCATTCCCCAATTGATGGGCATCCCCTTAATTTCCAATTCTTTGCCACCACAGAAAGAGCTGCTGTAAATATTTTTGTACATGTGGGTCCTTTTCCCATTTTTATGATCTCTTTGGGATACAGCCCTAGAAGTGCTATTGTTGGGTGAAAGGGTATGCACATTTTTATAGCCCTTTGGGCATAGTTCCAAATTGCTCTCCAAAATGGTTGGATCAGTTCACAACTCCACCAACGATGCATTAGTGTTCCAATTTTCTCACATCTTCTCCAACATTTATCATTTTCCTGTTTTGTCATGTTAGCCAATCTGATAGGTGTGAGGTCGTACCTCAGAGTTGTTTTGATTTGCATTTCTCTAATCAATAGTGATTTAGAGCATTTTTTCATATGACTATAGATGGCTTTAATTTCTTCATCTGAGAACTGCCTGTTCATATCCTTTGACCATTTATCAATTGGGGAATGACTTGTATTCTTATAAATTTGACTTAGTTCTCTATACATTTTAGAAATGAGGCCCTTGTCAGAGGCACTGATTGTAAAAATTCTTTCCCAGTTTTCTGCTTCCCTACTAATCTTGGTTGCATTGACTTTGTGCAGAAACTTTTCAATTTAATGTAATCAAAGTTATCCACTTCGCATTTCATAATCTCTATCTCTTGTTTGGTCATAAATTCCTGTTCTCTGTAAAACTGACAAGTAAACTATTCCTTGCTCTCCCGGTTTGCTTGTAGTATCAGCCTTTATATCTAAATCATGAACCCATTTTGACTTTATTTTGGTATATGGTGTGAGATTTTGATTTATGCCTAGTTTCTGCCATACTCTTTTCCAGTTTTCCCTGCAGTTTTTGTCAAATAGTGAGTTCTTATCCCAGAAGCTGGAGTTTTTTGGTTTATCAAATAGTAGATTACTATAGTCATTGACTGCTGTGTCGTGCATACTTGACCTATTCCACTGATCCACCACTCTATTTCTTAGCTAGTAACAAGTAGTTTTAACGATTGCTGCTTTATAATACAATTTAAGATCTGGAAGGGCTAGACAGCCTTCCCTAGAATTTCTTTTTATTACTTTCCTTGATATTCTGGACCTTTTGTTCTTCCAAATGAATCTTGTTATTGTTTTTTTTTCTAGCTCTATACAATAATTTTTTGGTAGTTTGATTGGTATGGCACTGAATAAGTAAATTAGCTTAGGTAGAATTGTCATTTTTATTATATTAGCTTGGCCTACCCACGAGCAACTGATGTTTTTCCATTTATTTAGATCTGACTTTATTTGTGTGAAAAGTGCTTTGTGATTGTGTTCATATCCACCTCATTTTCTAGATGAGGAAACTGAGGCACGGGAAATTTAGATGACATGGCTTATATGTGTCTGAGGTCAGACTGGAATCCATGTCTTCTGAGCCCATGTCCAGCACTCTATCCATTATCCCACATGGCCTTTCTTTGCTGTTTTATCTCTTGCACAGACCTTGTAATCCATCTCACAGTAGCCAAACCAGGAGGCTTCCATCAAGTGACCATGTGGTCAGAGATTGTCACAGCTGGCTCAGGAAATCCCAACTTGGATGAAAAAGCACTTTACTTAGCTGTGGTAAGAGTAGCTTGGGTTTCAAAACTAACAGAAACCACATGATCATCTCAATAGATGCAGAAAAAGCTTTTGACAAAAATACAACACCCATTCCTATCAAAAACACTGGAGAGCATAGGTATAAATGGAGTCTTCCTTAAAATAATAAATAGCATCTATCTAAAACCTTCAGCAAGCATAATATGTAATGGGGACAAGCTAGAAGCATTTCCAGTAAGGTTGGGGGTGAAACAAAGATGTCCATTATCACCACTGTTATTCAACATCATATTGGAAACGTTAGCTTTAGCAATAAGAGAAGAAAAAGACATTGAAGGCATTGGAATAGGCAAAGAAGAAACAAAGCTATCATTCTTTGCAGTTGACATGATGTTATATTTAGAGAATCCCAGAGAATCAAGTAAAAAACTTCTTGAAATAATAAACAACTTCAGCAAAGTTGCAGGCTATAAAATAAACCCACATAAATCATCGGCATTTCTGTATATTACCAACAAAGCATTTATTATTTTCCTGTTTTGTCATGTTGGCCATTCTGATAGGTGTAATGCGGTACCTCAGAGTTGTTTTGATTTGCATTTCTCTAATCAATAGTGATTTAGAGCATTTTTTCATATGACTATAGATGGCTTTAATTTCTTCATCTGAGAACTGGCTGTTCATATCCTTTGATCACTTATCAATTGGGGAATGGCTTGAATTCTTATACATTTGACTTAATTCTGTATATATTTTAGAAATGAGGCCATTATCAGAGAGACTGGTTGTAAAAATTCTTTCCCAATTTAGAAGATGTGGGAAAATTGGAACACTAATGCATTGTTGGTAGAGTTGTGAAATGATCCAACCATTTTGGAGAGCAATTTGGAACTATGCCCAAAGGGCTATAAAAATGTGCATACCCTTTCACCCAGCGATAGCACTTCTAGGGCTGTATCCCAAAGAGATCACACCAATGGGAAAAGGACCTACATGTACAAAAATATTCATAGCAGCTCTTTTTATGGTTGCAAAGAATTGGAAATTGAGAGGATGCCCATCAATTGGGGAATGGATGAGCAAGTTGTGGTATATGAATGTGATGGAATACTGTTGTGCTATAAGAAATGATGAACAGGCTGACTTCAGAAAAACTTGGAAAGACTTGTATGGTCTGATGCTGAGTGAAAGTGAGCAGAACCAAGAGAATGTTGTACACAATAACAGTCACGTTGTGTGATGACTAACCCTTAACCCTTAAACTTAACCCTTCCTGGCAATACAAGGATCTAAGACATCTCCAGAGGCCTTGTGATGGAAGATGCTATGATCCAAAGAAAGAACTATGGAAGCCGAACTGTTAATTTTTTTTCTCTTCTGTTGAGTTGTTTCCTCTTTCTGATGGTTCCTCATATTGGTTTTAATTTCTACTTACAACATCACTAATGTGAAAATATGTTTAATATGAATGTATATGTAGAGCCTATATCAGATTGCATGCCATCTTGGGGAGGGTGGTGGGGAGGAAGGGGGAGAAAAATTTTAAACTCAAAAGCATATGGAAGTGATTATTGATAAATCAAAATAAATTAATAATAATAAAAAAAGAGTAGCTTGGGTTTCCTCCAACTGTGCCTCACCAATAAGGCCTTCCTGGTACAACTTCATTTTTGGTAGTTAATATGGTGTAAAGTTGCCTGAAACTCTTAGCTCAGGTTGGTGATTCCATGAGGGTACACTCAGAGGCTCCATTGATCAGGACCATTTTTGGCAAACGGAGAGAAATAGAGACCACATTTGCATTGGTTTCCCTTGCTTGAGATAGATTCATCTTTTGACTTTCCAGGTGGTGGGGCTATTGCTGCTTGTCCACAACCAGTTTGGGGAGGGAGAGCTAGTGGTTATAGATGGAGATGACCTGGGAACTTCTTGCTTCAGATGGTGAAGGAAATGCCTTTGGCAGGTAATCATGACATGTGGCAGGTTTCGAGTAACACTGAAAACAGACAGTCTAATGGCAGATGGTTTAGTCATGTGGTTTATCCCAGTGGTGTCAAACTCAAATAGAAATGGGTGGTGGAGAGGGGCACCGAACTATACGTAAGGATTCCTAAGGGCCTCATGTTGACTTAGAAAATCACATTAATGCTATCTCTGTCTTGTATTTTTATTTATTTTGTTAAATATTTCCTAATTATATTTTAATCTGGATTAGGCCACATTTGGGAGTACTGTGGGCTGCATGTATAACACTTCTGGTTTACACTGTTATCATAAGTTACCTGAGAGGACCTACCAGCTTTGCATTCAGGGAAGTTGTATCACGAAAGAGGAGAGACTTATCCACATCTAGAGACAAAAGCAGGGCCCAGAAGGGACTTGCAGGTGGGGGCCTGACTTCGTGCAAGGAATTGAGATGAGGTCCTACAGGGTAGTTGTATGGGGTAGTAATCATATACCTTTTGAATTGGGCATTGATCACTTTTCTCTGGAAGGTTGGGGTGGCCCAGCATCTTAGAGGCTTAGTTTTGCTTTGTACTCTGTAAGGGGAGTTCAGTCAAGAGAGAGAAAACTGGTGAAAGCTGATGTCTCTCCCTGCAGAGGAGAGTTGCATTGGACAGATAATGAGCTGTTCCCATGGAGCTGTGGGAATGTCATTTGAGGTTGGAGGTGAGGAGATGGGGTCATTGAAGTCAAGAGCCAACGCCTTGCTGCAGATCCCAGTGTTGGAAGATGGTTCCTTACTATGTCAGTGTCTTTTACCTTTCAGTTTCTCACTGTCACTCATCTAGGCCAAAGCGAAAGCCACAAAACAAAACTGCAACCACCCGAGCTCCGAAAACTGGTGCCCAGGAGATGTGGGAGCCAGTGATTCAGTCAGTTGAGGTGGCACTGGAGCCCCCTCCTGGCCTTCAAAGCATCCACTGCATCTTCAATGGCAGGAAAGGGTGTTGGATGCAGTATTAGAGGCCAGTTGGGGAACATCCTGTCCTTTCCTGTGTTAACTGCTTTTGAAGCGGATAATTCTCCATTCAAGCCCTCCGCTGGGGAATGGGCCTTGCCATCAGGAGGGGCAGATCCCAACTGAACTGGAAAGGCCTCAAGTATGAGCCTGTGCTGTTGCTTGCAGTTGTCTGGCTCAGCTGACTACAGAGAGGCTTGTTAGTGTAGGGTTTGCCACCAGCTTAGGGATTTTTTCCCACCACAGCTAACTGTGAAACGTTTACCAAGCAATAGAGGAAGGGTTTTCAGGCTGCATTGTTGGGGGAAGTACCTATAAAGAGAAAACGACAGATGTTTTGAAGAATTGAAAGTACTTTGCTAACAATAGCTCCATGAAGTAGGTAGGACAAGCAGTGTATCCTCATTTTGGAGGAAAGTCAGGATTAGTTACTTGCTTAGGGCATTTGGTCATGGTTACATATAATGGCAGAGCTGGGCCTGGAACTGGGGTCTTGCTGTGCATCTTCTTTCTGTAATCATAAGTTGCATCTTTGGGAGATACATGAGGAATATAATAGAAATTTGTTAGCTACCATTGTGGGTTCTCTCAGAGATCAGGAATGGGTGGGTCTTCTTTGGTTTTTAAAACCCTGAAAAGTGACTTTTACTCTGGGGTCAGAGCAAAATGAATTTCCCCAATAAATCACTCAAATAAATGGGAAACAGAAGCTTTGAGTTTTAATGTTTTATTTTCTCCTTCATATCAACTATTCATTCCTTTCAGCACCAATAAATGGAAAAAAAAAACCCCTTCAAAATATTTTATTAGGTGTAAGACTTGTTTTCTTATAGGGAAGAAACAGATGAATATATATCAGATACAGTTTTACCAAAACGTTAGGTGTGCTTACCGTATAAAATCCCTTCAGGTCCCAGAAGGATACAATACAGAAAAATTATTGAAATTAAAAAAGTTTTTTTAAAACAGTATTTTCTAAACCTTAGCAGTAATACAATATTTAAAAAGCATCAAGATTAATATTCATACTTAAAACTCAAGATGGTTTTGGACACATGAAAACGCTTCCTTCATAAGCCATCTGACTGAACTGGGTCTCAATGCATGGCTTATCTTGTAGCTGGTCAGAGGTATCTTCCCCTTCCCCAGCCCTGGAGTAGGAGCAGAAGCAGAAGCAGATTATTGTTTCTAAGCTAGGAGCGAGACTGTGAGCTACTCCTAGCTTGGACATTACTTGATTTGATTGAATCTGAGTCACAGGGAAATTTTTTAAAAAATCAAGATTGTAAAAATTTTAGTTTATGGACAAGCCCCCTTAGAATAATCTATGGGTTTCCTAAAACCAGGATGACAAGCAGATGCTCTGGGCTGGTTGCCAAGGATTGAGGGATGGGAAGTTGTGGTCTCTGAGCACGAGTTTACATCTCTATCAAAAAGGATAAAAGCAGGGCTAGGTGTTTGAGCAGAAAGAGGGAGCAAGCTGCTCCCTCCAGCCAAAGGCTGGCCGGACTTTGTCCCTGTTTTACAGAGGACAGGATGGAGGCACAGGGAGACTGAAAGACTTGCCTAAGGCTGTGTAGTCAGCAAGGGGGGAGTGTGTGACCCAGCCATCATGTTCCAGATGGGACAGTTGCTTCCAGGTGAGTGAATACAGTTCCCAGCAGACGGCCCACTTGGCAGAACAGTGCTAACCATCATTTGTTCTATCTCCAGCCTTTGAGAGAGGCACCAGTCCCTGCCTGGCTTCCAAGGACTGGCCCTCACTGTTCCCTGGCTCCTCTGCTCGTCCCAGCCAGGGAAAGGTGACATTCTCCATCACTGGCCCTGGTCTCAGGGCGCTCTGCAAGGCTCTGTATGTGAGGATGTCCGTACGTGCACGGCTGTGGGTGGTGGTTGTGTTTGTGGGTAGGGGTGTGTGGCTTCACAGCTGGAACAATTGTAACCAGATGAGTCCTGTTGCATGTGTTCAATCATACAATCACATGATTCATGCACGCTGACAAACCAGAATAAGTGAATGTTAAAAAAATCCCGGAGTCTAAAGGCTTCTCTCTTACAAGAGGTTGGGATTCTCTAGCTCTGTGAAAACTCTTTCTAAAGTGAGGATGATTCCAAAAAGATGTCAGTCTTGTTTGGAGAATCAGTGAGTGAACAGACAGGTAGGGAGGGCCTGGAGTTTAGCATTCCTCAAAGCACGCTAGCCATGGGAATGTAGAGATGCTGCAACCATGATTTCTGGATGAAACACCCTGGTAAAGATGGCGGGACACTGGCAGTGCTCTCTTGGGGTAGGTCAGCTCTCTTCCTAGCATAGCTAGGAGCCCTTGCTTTCTGTGGTTGTGATCACTCCCGTGGTGACCCTTGGAGGTGAGATCAGGAATAGGGAGGATTCACTAAGCAAGAGGAATGATTTGATCAGACACTCAGCTATAGCCTGCACCCTTTCATCCTTTGTTTCAAGCTTAGATCTTGCTCCCTTCAGAAAAATAGCATTTCTTGATGGAGTGGGCTCAGGCAGCACTGTTCCCCCTCAGACTTGCAGTGGCTTGGCTGCCCTGGGTCCTGTTCTTTGCTCTTCATCTTCCGTTCCTGACACCTGCTGTCAAACTGCCTGGGAACGGTTATTTGTCAGCCTTGGTTTCCATGAATTTGAGCCTAACCTTGGGTCTAGTCCTATAGCAGAATCATACATAGAGCTGCCCTGGGCTTACCTGACTTGGGAGGGGTATTTGTTCCCCCAAACAGTAGCAGTGTCTCATGGCTGTGAAGGGCTAAGGCCTTTGGATGGGTCACACACGGGTCACCTGTCCATAGCCAGTCTTGCCTCCTGGCTGCATTTGGCTGAGGACGGATGGTTGGCTGGATTGGGATGAAGGAGAGTCATATGTCCCCCCCCCCCCCCCCGGCCGCTCCTGCCCATCACCTTCACTCAGCCTGCCATGCAGATGAAGGCATCAGAAGGCACAGGGTCAATGTACTAAGACGAGGAGAATTTGTACCATGGGGTTCTGGTGCTGTCATCACCCTGTTCTTACTGTGGACTATGCTGGGGTATGAGACCGGTGTGAGTAAGAGCTCAGGGTGTTGTATGGTTGTGTGAACGATCAGTAACAACATTCTGTTTAAAACCAGAGATCGCCAAAAAACCAAGGTCAAAATCTAAGTAGTAGCTTAGGATAAAGTTAAAAAAATTCCACGGGTAAGAGGGAGAGGAAAATGCCTGATTGCTTCTATTTAAAGAGGCTACGCAGAGAATTAAAGCTGAAGGTGCTTAAGACAGGATGTTCCTACGGGAATCGGCAGAACGTGTTGGAGGAGGTCTGGCTGGCATCAGGCTCCCGGACAGGCGATTTTCACATCCAGGATCAAACTGGATCCCTCGGTGGTGAGAGTGAAATGAGTTTAACTTTTCCCCTGCAGCAGTGATACCTGGGATCAGAGCTGCCCAGGACCAGCCAAAGGGAGGACCCAAAGAAAGCACAATTGAGGAAAAGCAAGTGGTGCAGGACGGTGCCACAGGGGCTGTTTGTCTGGGAACGCAAGATGCCATTTCTCTCCGTTTGTGTGTATTGTGCAGAGACCTTGTGGCAGGAGGTGTTAATGATCAATCTTACCAAATGGAGGAGGTTGATTTGGTCATTTTCTTTTCTTTCTTGACATCCCCCTCCTCAGTTTTCATGTTTGGTTGACTAGGAATCCTTCTTGGGGACAGCCCAGTGGAAATGTGAAGGCCTAGCCCTCAAAGGATCCTTAGTTGTACCCCCCCTCCCTCCCCCTGCTATGGCTTGATGTCCAGGGTCCCTCAGCCATGGGCCAAAAATAAAAGGTAGATCGGCTGAGCAACTGGGAATGAGATCCCAGGAGATCTGGGGTGGCTACTGGATGAAGAGATAGAAACAGATAGGCCAAGGCAGACTTCATCCTGGAGACACCCATCACTCAGAAGCTGACCGTGGACAGCCAGTCATCTGTCAGCAACAATACAGCCAACTCCCTTGGGGCTCAGCTGGGCCAGTGAGGTAGGGACCAGTAGTCCACTGGACCAGTGGGTAAACTGAGGCACAAAGGGATTTTTTTTTTTTTTTCCTTCCCCAAATCACAAAATGATGCCACATGAGGGAGAAGAACCCTGAAGTCCTAACTTTGTCATCTGGTCAAAGTCACTCAGGTTTGAAGCTAAGAAAGGTCATGCAATAGAAATGGAACTGTGGGTTTAGAGACAGGAAAGAACACTACAAATCAGTATTTGTAAAAGGCGGATGGCTCCTTCCCACTTGTATGGTGAGATTTCTGTTCCCTCCAATAAAACCACAGATTCCATGGAGTTTTCCCTTTACATCGTCTCGCTTTCCCAGAAACACTCCTTTTCTAATTTTCAGCCCTGACAAGCCTCTCTATTAGGAGCATTGGATGTCTTTAAAGTCAGTTGGGGACTGACACCTACCTGCTCTCCATGGGCCTTTCTGGGAACCTCAAAGTTGATTTTTTTTCTTCCTAGAGCATAATTCCCCTCTAATGTAGGCCTTTGGAAAGGAACACAGCATTTTCCCTGTCACTGGAGACAGAGCATTATTGTTGGTTTGGAAAAGCCCCACTGTGCTGATAAAAAAAAAAAAATATTGGCTGCCCAGCAGTCCGTAATGGGCCTCCTGGACTATTTCCTGATTGCGTTTCAAATTCTTTTTTTTTTTTTTTCCCTATTTTTACCCTATGGCTATCATAATGGCTGTTTCATCTCGAATGTGTAGCATGCAGTTAGAGCGCATGCTAGGGCACAGGCATGCTATGACGACATTGGCAGGCTAAAAAAAAAAAAAATCCAAAACCAAGCCTTCAGCTTTATAAGAGCTATACGAAGAAATGATGCAAAACCCATTAAGAGCACTACCCCACAGATTACAAACTAAGTTGTGCTGTATAATTCATATAAAACCATGTTTTGTAAGAATGGCACTGGTTAAAAGGAATTAGGGCTCGGCACTCCCCTCCCCTCCCCACCCGCCTGGCCACTGCATTCCTTGGTCCACAGTGAACATGTAGAAATTCAGGCTGACCCCGCTGCCCGGGTAGCTCCGGACAGTGGCCTTAGCCCTCGTGGATCCCTTTTGGTCCCTCACCTCCTACCATCCTTGTCCCCTCTTCCTGGCTCCAGAGAGCAATGGAGAAGGGACCCGGTCCACCTTTGGAGGTGTTGGGAGAGGCGACTGGAGGCCAGGTGTTTTCATCTGGCTCACGTTTCACTGGAAAAAAGTCCTTCGTATCCCAAGAACATAGACCAGGTCTTCTTAGGCTGGCCTGGGTCCTGACTGACCGTGGGGCTGGCCCATCTACACCTCTTCCTCGCCAGTGTTGACCATCAGGCGCATGGCCACGGGTAGGTGGTCAGTCAGACCTGCTAACTGGGTAATAAAACTGAATTCCTCCACTTCCTACAGGAAAATAATGGTATAAAGAACAAGAGAGGGTGAGGATAAAATTCAACAGGAGGGACTGCAGTTAAGCACAGAAAAAACATTCTGACGATAAAGGGAATTTAGAGGGAAAGAGGTGGTCAGACAAGGACTCTGGCACAACAATGAAGGAGAGACCAGGTGGCTGCCGCCATGTTCCTTTTAAAAGGTCATGGTCTCCTATTGCAGGCTCCTCTTGCTGAGCTCATCCTTCCCACCAACCCCCCACTTCCCACCTTAGTTTGAACCCGGTAGGTTATAGGATGATTGTCACCATCCTAGCTGACACTGATGTAGCGGTTACTAGATTTGTAAAGTGTTTTACGTAGACCAGGTCATTTGATCCTCACAACCCTGTGAAGCAGGTGCTCTCATTACACCCACTTGTACAAATGAGGCCATAGGATTCATTTAAAAAAATTTTTTTTTAATTTTTATTTATTTATTTTTTAGGCAATTGGGGTTAAGTGACTTGCCCAGGGTCACACAGCTAGTAAGTGTCAAGTGTTTGGTCTGAGGCTGGATTTGAACTCAGGTCCTCCTGACTTCAGGGCTGGTGCTCTATCCATTGCACCACCTAGCTGCCCCGAGGCCATAGGATTCAGAGCTGGAAGAGGCCTTAGATATCATTTAAAAAGTCCTTAACCTGGGCTCTGGGAACTTGTTCAAAAATACTTTGATGTTGTATTTTGATCTAGTTGGTTTCCTTTGTAATCCTATGTATTTACCAATAGGATTCGGAGGAGGGGTCCATAGGCTTCATCAGACCACCAAAGGGGCCCATGACACAAACAAGATGAGAACCCCTGATCTGGCCCAACCAGATCTTTTTGCCCATGAGGGAATGGGTCCAGAGATGAAACTTGGCCGGGTTCACGTGGTTCTTTTCTTAGTATCAGAGCTGGCATTGCACAGGTCCTCTGATTCCAAATATAGAATTTTTTGACTTATGCCATACTGTCTCAGCTGAGATAGTTCACCTCAACTCAAAACTTTCCACCTCTATCCAGTCTAGCAAATTGGTGCTCTGTGTGCTCAGCTCCACAGACATCACACCTGAGCCTGGGAAGTGGGCTGCAGGGCTGCCCGTCAAAGCAGCTTGGGCTAGCCTATCGCCCAGGGAGGCCCTCCCAGCTGCCCCACACACATTCTTTTTTGGAAAACTCACCACTTTCCATTCCAGGTAGAGCCCCTCCTCAGAGTAGAGCATGTAGTCAATCCTCCTGCCATTGCCTTTCACCAAGACCTTCTGGTTGGAAGGATGGCTCTTGCTGGTGGGATAGTCAATATATTCTTTCCTCCCTTCTTCACTTTCCAGAGCCCTAGTGCATACAAATGGACAAGTTGTGAGCAGACAGTGTCAAGGTTCACCATTTCAGACGTGAGATGCTTGTGAAGGATGACTCTGACCACCCCTACTCAATTCCCTCCCCAAACCCCAACACAAGATTCAAGCATGTCCATCTATGGTTTCTGCCAGTGGAATTGCCATTAGGTTGTAAAAGGGGAAATAATTCTGACTATGCTAAGTTGATTAAACATTCAAAAACTTAAATTTCTCCTGTTGTGACTCAAGTAAACTTTGCTCTTTGGAAACAGAGGATTTGTGGGAGAGGAAATCAATGTCTCTACATTAAAAAGCTTAGATGCTTAAATAAGCAGTGCCAAGTAATGTGACCCCAGCACCTATAGGCTCTGCTGCATCTAGAGAAGGTGGAGGTGTCACCTTAAGTCAAGAATAACTCTTGGCGGGGCAGCTAGGTGGCACAGTGGATAGAGCACCAGCCCTGAAGTCAGGAGGACCTGAGTTCAAATCCAGCCTCAGACCAAACACTTGACACTTACTAGCTGTGTGACCCTGGGCAAGTCACTTAACCCCAATTGCCTAAAAAAAAAAAAAGAATAACTCTTGGCCCCTTGTTGGTTAATCTCCTGAGGGCCAATCTGGGCCCTCACAATGCTGTTGTGATGAAACTGCTTTAGAAATACGGACTTTTGGTTTTAATTTTTTAATGGCTCAAAAATGACTTTTTCCAGAGTTCATTTGAATGCAGTATGAGAGCTGGAAGTAGCAGTCTATTTCTTTTGTCTTCCCACTTGCTGGAGAAAAATGAATGCTTGAAACACATAGCCTGTGGCACCGTGATGAGTGTGAGGCCACCCAGGCCTCCTTTTCTAGGAGCTGGGTTTTTGCTCCATAACAGAGGGATGTTACAGTTGGCACTCTTGTCTCCATGGGGCTGAGAGCTATTTTTTTCTTCCCAAAGAGTACAGAGGTTTATTTTCACCTGTATTATCTTATTGAATCTCCCAGTAGAGAGGCTGTGGGGTCCAGGAAAAAGCACTGGGCTTTGGAGTCAGAGAACTTGAATTCCAATCCCACTGGTGTCAGTATTTGTGTGACCTTGGACAGGTCATGACCTTTTTGGGCCTCAGTTTCCTCAACTGTAACATGAGGGGGTTGGGTTAGAGGTCCCTTCTGGCTCTAAGCTTCTAATTCTGTGTCTAGGTAACTATTCATTTCATGTAAATAGGTGGGCAAATTGAGGTGCAAAGTAATTAGGTGATCATTCAGAACCATGTAGTAAGTTAGGGTTGAACAGAGACTGAGTTAACACTAAGGAAACCTAGTTCTCATGACCCCATGCCTAGAACTATTTCCATGAAACTAGTTCTCAACCTGACTCTATGGGTTTTGCTCTTACCCTCAAATAAGAGTATTGGGAGTCACCTGACGTACTGGAAAGACCAATGGTCAGGGGATCTGGATTCTAGTCCCAGCCCTGCTAGTTAGCAATGTGACTTTGGACAATCATTCTTAGGGCAGTTAGTTTTCTTGACTGTAAAGTGAGGGAGTGGGAGTGGGTTGTAGGTTTAGAGTTGGAAGGACCCTAGAGGTTGTGTAATCCAACCCCTTCATCTTATAGACGAGGAACTGAAGCCCAAACTTAGGTCACGTAGGTGATAAGAGACAGAGTTGGTATCTGACCCCAAGGCAAAGGCTTCCGACCTGTTCTTTTCCCACGGCTCCTTTTCAGTCCTCCGGTTCTATGAATAGGCTTGCTGGTTGGACAATGGGATGAATGCATAGACTTTATTCCATTTTGGGTTGAGAAACAGACTGCCTTATTCCCCATCCCCTGCTACTCCCAAGTCACCTGCTACTTCTTAGAAAAAAACCATGAACTTGAAGCTAGGGACTGGTTCAAGAGGATGAGTGAGCTAGAAAGTGCCTTTCCTGCAGTCTTAACCTCTTCAGAAGTATCCAGGATGAAATAAAAGACAAGAGATACTGCATAGTTTTAAAATGATGCTCTGGATGGGGTCACTTAAATTGTAGACAAATTGGAAAGAAGAGCATGAAAACGGTTCAATGAGCGAACATGGGTTTCTACAAGAAGTAATTTATCAGCATTAAAGATAAATACTCTAATAACATTCAGAACATCATTAAATCAGAGAAATGGAATCCATTATCATCCATTTGCCTTCCCTAATTAATTCCAGCATCAGTGATCTGAGAGTTACTGATAAGCAAAGGATAGGAGTCATTTTTTAATCATCACCTCATAAAAGATAATTTTCTTGCTATAGGATGGTGCTTTGGATTTAGACTATAATCTAATTAATTGCCTCAAATTAGCTGTAAGAAGAGACAGCCCTGAGTTCATGTAATTTTAGACTTTGAATTAGAAATTGCTTCAACTATTGGTCTTGTAAATGTACATCCTCTGTGAAAGTCTCATTTAGATTCCAGAATGCCATCTGCTTGTGATGGAATTTTCTTTGCTTTGAAAGTTATCTGCTTGTATTAGATTTGCTTGGCCCTGTTATCTAATTGGTGGCTACTAGCCACTGACTTTGCTTTACTGGAAGTCAGTTTAATGCAAAGTTGCAATGTCATGGGGGAGAGGGAGGTTTCACACTTAGTCTGATGGAGCCTCTTTATCCAGGTGGGCAAATCACTACCTCTCTAAACTCAGTTTCCTCTGTAAAATGGGGACAATAAGATTGGCACCTAACTCAGAGGAAGTGTGAGGAAAACTTTGTAAATCTTAAAGACTGTGCATAAACTTGATTTGTTGTCGTTCCATTTCCAAATATAGACCAAGGAGTTAGGCATCCCAAGAAGGCATGTCCAGAGTGCTGGCAGCCCTAGGCTCAGTGGAACTCTTAGGAAGGTAACCAAGTATTACTAATGGTTTTTTGAATGAGAGACAAAACTCTATGGCCAGCCCTATTGACCTACCTGAATCATGTAACCCAGTGGCCCAATTTTTTTAATAGGCCAAAGAAAATTGATGCCTGGGCAGCAGCTAGCATAGTTTTTCCATTAGGAGGGGTTTGAGTTTTCTAGGCTTATTTTCTGCAGGGGAAACATCTGTAGGGAGCAGTGTCCTCTTTCAGTTGATGGCTTTTTTCCTTTGTTCCATGCACAACCCACAGCTGGACAGGGAGTGAAGCACCTCAAATTACTCAGTTTCCCCGAGAGCCCTGGATTTGCCCACATTATGAACTCCAGCAACAAGCACAAGGCCTTCCATGCTGCTCCGGCCATTGCCTCAGCTCTTGGTCTAATGGCTAATGGCTCTGTGTGCCCTAGGGAGGGGAATATTGGGAACTCCATCTGTCTGTGTGTCTTATACTTCTGTTAGACTGTAAGCTCCGTAAGAGTTGAAACTACATTTTCTCTCAGCTTTGTATTTCTCCTAGCATGGAGCCCAGGGCTGTAGAAGCAGCAGGTATTTAATAAATGTTTGTTGAATGCATTTGGCACTGTTGACTTTGTCTCTTCCTGAATATTCTCTCTTTTCTGAATTTGTGTGATTCTGCCCTTTCCTGGTTCTCCTACCTGTCCAACTGTTCCTTTCCAGTCTCTTTTGCTGAATATTCATCCACTAACTCTGTTTCCCAAAGCTCTATCCTGGGCCCTCTCCTTTCCTCCCCTCTTCCTATTCTTTATCTCTCTGTCTCTCTCTTTCTCTGTCTCTCTCTGTCTTTCTGTTTCTCTGTTTCTCTCTCTTTCTCCTTAGCTTCCGTGGGTTCAGTGATCATCTCTATGCAGATGATTACCAGACCTACATATGCAGTGCTAGTCTCCTTCTCGGTCTTCCGTTCTGTATCACCAGCTCTCTTTTGGATATTTTGAGACATCTCAAACTCAACACGTCCGAATCAGAACTCGTTCTCTCTCTCCTTAACCCAAACCCTTCTTTCTTCTGAACTTCCTTATTACTGTACAGGATACCACAATCCTTCCCAGGTTCCCAGGTGACCCTTGACTCCTTTCTTGCTCATTCCGCATCCCCAGGCAGTTGCCATATCTTGGAATTCCCTTTCTCTACAACATCTCTTGCACTCACCCCCTTTTCTACACTAACCCTAGCCACTAGCCTTATCACCACATACCCGGATTACTGTAATGGCTTTCTATTTGGGCTCCCTATCTTTAGTCTTATACAGCTGTAATTCATCTTCCCTTTACCTATCAAGGAGATTTTCCTAAAGCATAAGTCTGACCATAGAATTCCCCTACTCAATAAACCCTAGCGGCTCCCTGTTAACTTTGGCTTTGCAGCTCTTGGTCCTCTGGCCCCTTCATCCTTTCCCAGTCTTCTGATGTTTTGTTCCCCTCTGTGCACTCTGCTATCCAGTTACACTGGCGGGCTAGCTGTCCTCGCACATAACACTATATCTCTTGTCTCCTATGCCTGGAGCACCCTCCCTCTCAGCCTCCCATTTTCAGGATCTTTGTTAGTACAGAGACTGTCATGAAGTAAGCACTTAATAAATGCTTGTTGATTGATTGACTGAATGAACGGTTCCTAGCACAGTTCAGATCCCTTTGTGAGGAAACCACGTGCGACTGGGGCGTGTTGAGTGAAAAGGTCAGATTCGAGCCAGGCAATCCATTTGTATGTTCTTTGCAATGAGGGAAGCCCTTTGTGAAAAAGGTTTGATTAGCCTGGGCATGATGATAATCACGGATCATGAGGGTGAAGAGCCAGAGTCTGCTCCTTAGCCAAGCAGCTGCTCATCCTCCAACCTGGGGCCCTCCCCAGGCCGTAGCAGCGGCTCATTCACACAAGGGACTGTTCACTGGATGCACAGAGAAGGGTGGAGGAACACTGGAGGGGCCGTGTGTAGAAGGAGCCACTCAGCAGTGTGGCTCAAGGCTGATCTGACCACCAGCTTTGGGCGCCATTGTTTTGTGGGAATAAGGAGAGGTGAACATCTTAAAGAAGCTCAGGCTCCCGGGTATGTGCTTTCCAGGACAGGTGTGTGTGTGCATGTGCGTGTGCGTGTGCGTGTGTGTGTGTGTGGAGAGCTGGAAGGGGCTGGAGCGATTATCTCTTCCAGTCCCCACCCTCACCAAATAAAGAAACTGAGGCCAGAGAGGTGGAGATGTAATTGCCCAGGGTCCCAGAGGGGGTAAGTAGCCAAGCCTGGATTTGGTTCTTTGACTCCAAATCCACTTTCCTTTTTACTATGCAAGCCTGTTTTGGTTCTTTGTTGCCTTTGACATAATGATCTAGTGAAACTTTGCTTTCTTCTTCTGAATATATGCTGTGGCCATCCACAGAGCTATCACTGACCCTCCCCCTCAACCCCCAAAATAAGATCATGGCTCTTATAAAGTTATAAAGGACTTCAGAGGCCCCTTGTCTAACCCCCCATTTTACAGATGAGGAAACTGAGGCCCAGAACTGGGAAGTGACTTTCTCAAGGTCACACAGGTAATAAGTGACAGACAGGACTGGACTCCAAAGCCGGCTGTCTTTCTGTTCTGCCCTGGTGTCTCTCTGATTGATATTTCCTTGGGGTCATGACCCAGACTGGGTTTTCTATCTGCTAAAGGGAAAACACCAGGGTGAAGCAGCTTACTTTTGCAGATTGTCTGGGGTGCCCACCTCCTCGTCATGGAGGCGATCTTGTTTTAAAAAAGTACCTGAGAACCAAGAGGACATGAGACCAAGAATTAAAGAGAATCACATGTAGGCTGAACTTGACATCCCATGGGCTGAGCCTCTGCCTGCCTGCCCGGGCATACACCCCCTTCCCAGCACTGCAACATGGGTAATGCAGTTCAGGGGGACGGCTCCTGCTGCAGCCCCTTCCCTGTTTCTGAGGGGAGAGGAAGGTAGAGCAGTCTGGGAGGGAGACACCACAGCTGGCTTCTTTTCTCAGGTGTGAAAGAGACCCTTTCTCTCTTCCTTTCCCCCAACACTTCTGCTGTCCCCTCTGTGGTTGTCAGGAAATGGACTGGCACATTTGTTTCTTTCCTAAGGAAAGTGGGTGAAAGGGGTAAAGGAGGGGCCTTTTGGCTAGTGGAAGGGGGGCATTCTGTCATTCATGTCTCATCGTTCTACGAGTCTGTGGTCTGTCCTGGAAAGTTCATGGCAGCTTATACATGCATTGGCTTCTGAGTCAGGACTACTTGTGGTTCACATAGTAAGAACACACACCAACAGGCACCTGGCTGTTCTCCTGTCATGCCCCGTGGCTCTGTGGGGGCCACCTTGATCATGCAGCAGAGACAATGCAGTCCCCTGTGAAGCGGGAGGGGATGCCTTACCGATTGCCCATGGCTTATCCTCCCCTGGCCCAACGCGGCAGGGGTCCTTGTAGTGTGTAAACAGGGAGTGCTGTTGTACCAGCTTGTCATCTGAAAAGAGGAGAAATTATCCAGGACTGTTCCCAAGCAAAGTGAAAATCCAGGAATGCCAAGGCCCCCCATCTCCCCCTGCTTTGGCCCTGCCCAACAGTGACCCTGGAAGGCTCTCAGGAGGAGTTCTCTCCTCAGGGCAGAGACTAGAACCCTGGCAGGGGTGAGGATCTTGCCCACAGAGGGATGGGGAAACTGCTGCCTAGGCTGCCAGTGGTTGCTCATGGAGGCCCCAATATCCTCCTTGGAAGATGCCTTTTAATCTTGGATGGACTAGATTTAAGCAGTTGTAGCTCTGTATTGGTGCCTGGTACAAGATGCTTCTGGACTCTCTGACTCTACACATAGGCGTTATCTCACAAAAATGTTATCAAGCACCTCCTCTGTGCGAGGCAGTCTCTGACACTGAGGGAAGGACTGAGGGTACGAGATGGGAAGAGAAAGGGACGAGAGAACCTCAATAAAGGTTTTTTTTTTTTTTTAAGGCAATTGAGGTTAAGTGACTTGCCCGGGGTCACACAGCTAGTAAGTGTAAAGTGTTTGGTCTGAGGCCAGATTTGAACTTAGGTCCTCCTGACTTCAGGGCCGGTGCTCTATTCACTGCACCACCTAGCTGCCCCTAAAGGTTCTTTTTAAAGTCTCCTTTACCCACTGGCCTCTAAGTCTCCCCTGCTCAAGGCGAGTGGGCTCTGTTCGCCCCACCTGGCCTTGGGTCACCTCCTGGGTTCATGAAGGACTGACCCTTAAAACCATCATTTAGGCTCTCTCAGGACAGCTTTCACGAGAAGGCCCAGGAATGCCTGGAGTTATGCTTTCTCCATCCTGTCAGCCCCCTCCCCTCTCCTTGGTGCCAGGCTCTGGGATCTCAGCCTCACGCTTGGTGTGTTTGTCCAGAAGAGGGAAGGACCTATTTGTGCACTAGAAGACGTGTTGTCTGCTAGTGATGTCTGCATAGAGGCAGCTAGGTGGCACTGTGCATAGTTCTGAGTCAGGAAATCTGAGTTCAAATTCTACTTCAAACCTCTGTTGGCCGTGTGACCTTGGGCAAGTCCCTTATCCTCCTTTAGCCTCAGTTTCCTCATCTGTAAAATGGTTATTGTAATAGTAGTTGCCTTACAGGGTTATTGTAAGGATAAAAGAAGAGGACATATATAAAATGCTTTGCAAACCATAAATGCATAAATGTGTAAATGCTAGCTATTGTTTATTATTATTATTATTCTCAAAAACAAAAGTGAAAGATCTACTCATTTTTCATAGCCTTTATGAAAACAGTGCCTGATGTCCACACTGGAGGAATTAACCTTATTGTTTCTGTGATGTGAAGAGAGCCACCTTTCTTCCCACCCAGTTTTTTATTTTTATTTTTTGGCTAGGCAGTGGGGTTAAGTGACTTACCCAGAGTCACACAGCTAGTGAGTGTTATGTGTCTGAGGGCAGATTTGAACTCGGGTCCTCCTGACTCCAGGGCCGGTGCTTTATCCACTGTACCACCTAGCTGCCCCTCCCCCCCGGTTTTTAAAAAGAAAATTAGGTTTATCACTTGTTTCTTAAGGGCTAGGGTCCTAACGTCTAGTCTGGGATCCTACTGAGCCGGGTGCTGGTCAGTTCCCTGACAATATTAGAAGCTAGCCTGGCCCCATTCTACTCTCTGGGCTGAAAACTGGTACCTCCAGAGCATCATGGCATCAGCAACAGGGCTCAGCTGGTACCACTGCAAGAGAATCAATGAGTGGAGACCCCAGGCCCCAGATCTGGGCAGTTGCTAGAGCAGGCAGTGTTGGTTGAAAGTGGTAGTGGATGAAACATCAGAGTATCTGCTCTTTCTGGTCTTGCTAACAAGGTGCTTCCCAGCCCTGATCATGGGAGGCCCCACTTGGGGTGAGGATGACTGATGATGTGTCACCAGGGGCTGGGGTAAGGGGGATAGTCACAGCATTCCAGCTGGGACCTCAGATCCCAACCTCTTCATTTTATAGAGGAAGAAACTGTGGCCCAGGGCGATAATGTGATGTGCCCAAAGTCCCATAAGAAGTGAATGTCAGAGGCAGAATGAGGCTTCCAAGATCAAGGTTTGGTTTCATAGGATTGGAGGAGGAAGAGAGAGAAAAAGCTTTCTTACTAGAAGAGCAGTTGTCAAAGTTGAAGTCTCCGCAAAGCACATCGAACGCCACTAGCTCCTCGGGATTGGCTGTGCTGGAGGAGGAGGTAGATTTTCGGAAATCAGCCAGCCAATCCTGAAGCTGATTCAGCTGTTCACATCGAATGGTGCTGTCTTCTAGATGGGAAAAACAGCCAAAAGGAAAACATGGGCCACCTGTCTCACAGTCAAGGAGGCTGGTACCTACCCATGGGTGCCCAGAGCCCTGCCTTAGCTCCCTAAGAACCGCCCTCATGGTTTCCATCTCTAACCTGCCCCCCACTTACATATTGAGGGTCTTTCCTTTGGAGATATTATTCTAGGAAAGAACTGGGTTTTTTTTTTTTGTTTTTGTTTTTGTTTTTGTTTTTGTTTTTTTTTTAGGACAACAGTCTCCTAAAAGCCCATAAGAATTGTCCTTGGGCTCTGGAGAAGGAGCAGAGAATCCAGCTTGCCTTTGAGGGGAAGTCCACTCAGTTCCCCAAAAGGAAAAGAGAGATGCAGTTGCCAGCACTGTGGTCTGCTCAGGACTCATCACTGTCCCTTGCCCCAGGACAAGAAGATAGTTAGCAGAATAGCAGGAGTTCTCGTTCAGTCAGCTGTGAGATAGCGGTTCTCTTTAAGCTGCATAGCTCGGATGGCCACAAACTGGTCCAAGTTCTGCTGCCAGTCCTCCAAACCCCAGCTTCCCAGCATTTGGTAGGGAGTTGGCACTAACCAACTTTCTGCAAAGGGTAGGAATGAATACTGGGTCTCCTCCTCCCTACCTTCCTTCACCTCTGTGGGCTGCTTGGTGAATTTTGAATGCCTTCTAACCATTCTCCTCATCTTTGGTGCTCATGAGGGTTTGGAAAATCCAGAAGAATTGACTGCCTAGGTAGAGGTTGGGGATCCCTAAGCCACCACCGCTAAGTCTGCTTTTCTCCCCATTCAACATCCTAGAATCATGCTCACAGGACGTAATCTTGAGCCCCTGGCTGTCTCTCCTTCTCTGGATATTCCAGTTTATCAAAATCCTTCATAAAATGTGACACTTAGATGTGGTCAGTCTGATCAGGGCAGTGTCCAGGAGGATGGCTGCCTCATCACCAGGCCTCTCAATATAGACTGAGGTCCTGTTACTTTTCTTGGATTTCATATTGTACTGTTGACACATATTGAGACTGTAGTCCACTAAGGCCTGTCTCCCTCCCCCATTTTTTTCAGTTTCAGATAAAGTACTCTCTAAGTATAGTTCCTACATGCTCTACTTATGACATAGATTTTTTAAACCCCAAATTTAACATTTTATATTTATCAGAATTAAATTTCATCTTATTTGATCTGGCATGATGTCCTGACCTGTTGAAATAGTTTTGGACCCTGAAACCGTCCCCCAGTGTATAAACTATTCCTCCCAGCTTTGTGTCTGCTGTATATTTGATAAGCTTGTGATCTCTACCTTTATCCAAGTTATTGGTAAACATGTTAAATAGGATAGATCCCTGGGGCACTCATTAGAGACCTCCTTCCCAGTAGACATTGACTTATTAATGACCATCCCAGTTTCAAGTCTACCTAACTGTACTCTTGTCTGGCTCATGTCCTTTGGGCTTCTCCACAAGAATAATGAGAGGTATGGTCAAATGTGTAAATAAAATCTAGGTAAACCATCTATAGGGTTCCCCAGATCTAACAACCCTGTCAAAAATGAGGTTAGCCTGGCATGATCTATTCTTGATGAAATCATGTCGGGTCTTTGTGATCACTGCTTCCTTTTCTAGATGTTCACCAACTCTCCCTTTAGAACAGAATCTAGAATTTTGTCGGGAATTGAAATCTAGCTCACTGGCTTATAGCCTGCGGATTTCATTCACTTTTTTTTTTTTGAAAATTAGGACAACATGAAGATACTTCACATGACCACTTAGGTTATGTTGCTTACAGTATTTGGGGCTAGAAGGGACCTGAGAGATCATTTACTCTAAACCTCTCATTTTAAGATCACATAAATAGTCTGGAGTTGAATGCTACTGTTTTATACTGATGCACAACCTACTCTTGTAGATAGACTGTTGATGTAGACACAATATATTGTTTTTGGTACATACCATTAACTTCTATAGAAAAGGAACTTAGGAAAAGGCTATGGCTAGGTCCTAATTAATGCAAATGAGTAATCCCATGAAGTAGTCCCATATATTCAAATTCATACTTTCCAGAGAGAGAACGAAAGAAATACAAAGACATCCAAGTGATCTAAGGTACAGCTTGACTCCAGGCTCTGTTTTCCCACCCTACGTTCCCAGGTCCCTCTGGTCTACCACATCAAGAGCAAAGGACCCAGAGGTGATTTTAGAACCTGAGCAGAGATTGAACCATTGAGCCTTCTGTATTCAAGGAATAAAAGACTAGAGGTGGGTTATGAAGAAGTGGTTCAGAAAGCAAGACAAGGTCTTGAGCTAGTCCTTGATAGCAGACCCCCCCTTGCCTTCACTCCATGTACTGCATTTCCCAGCCAAGGTTGCCTTCAGTAATATGTAGAAGGTGTCCCAGGAGGAACTTGGTCAACGTTAACAGGGTTAAAGGGTGAGACCTTTGTTCTGGCATTAAAGATATCTCCCCGTACAAGGACAGACATCCATCCTGCCACATTTTAAACTTTGGCCTGGCATTGATGATGTCTTCTTGGTGGGCTGTGAATCCTCCTTACCCTGGGTGTCAGGACCCATTGACCTCAGACTGATTGATACATGACTAATTTCAGAGCACCTGGGATATACCTATGAGGCTTTTATAAAGGGAAACTAGAGAAATAGAGATACTAGACCTAAGAGATGCAGATAAAACTTAAAAAAAGCAAATATTAAAAATTGTTTTAACATGTAGTTGGGGGAAAATAAAATAGATTAGAAAAAAAGAAAATAAAGTGTGGCTTATAGGTAAAATAAATAAATAAAAGAACAAATAGGGAAAGGAGGGGGAGAGAGAGAGAGAGACAGATAAAAGAGGACCTACAGAGACTCAAATTTTGTTCCCTGGAAGGGAATCATGGCCCCATGAGAGAAAGAACCACATTGCTCAAGGAGAGGAGGAAAGGACTCAGAGGAGGAATTTCTATACTAAACATTTGGAGAGAGAGGTGTTGTTGGAGAAACTGAGTTCCAAGACAAAGTAAGATCAGGAGCTGAGAAGTAACAAGGGGCAGAACCACAAGATGGAGGCCTAAATATGGACTTTGGCTTATTTTAATTCTGTGCATTGTGAAAGTCCAGTGGAAAGAGGTTGATTCTCTAGTAATCACCTGGGTATTTCCCTAGTGGTGAGGTTTTCAGCCTCCAGGTAGTTCTGTATTTCTGGAGGACTGTCTATGTCCTCTGGGGAAGGTGAGGTTCATCAGAAGAATAGACAGAGATTCCTAGTGCATCTCTCCTTTTTGGAAGCTACTCACAGTGCTATGAATATAAAGCACAGTATAGGTCCCTAGAAAAGGTCAGAGTGTTCCTGAGAGAGAAAGAGGATTTTCTTGACAAGTTATGGGATAAAGTGTGAGACCTTAATGTTTTGTGTGTTTTTTTTAAATTAGGTTCTATCTAACCTATCCTGTAGTAGATGCATTGTTAGCCCAAGTATAAACGTGGAAACTGAGGACCCTTTTGTCTTTTCTGTAGGGACCTAGACCCGAGTTACATTCTGATATTTCTAGTAAACTCTAGGTATGGGTCTGAGCTCGAAAGAATAATTGGTGAGATGCTGTCAAGATTGAACCCAGTCTACATAATCAAGGGTTTTGGTTCTGGCTTCTAGATAAATTCCCTAGTTTATGAAATGAAACCAAAATATGATACTTTTGTGAGTATTAACAATCTTATTTCTCCTTAAAAGCCATAGCACCAAGTTGGGGAGGAGGATCACTACAGTTCTATGGCTGAATATAATTTAAAATGGAAGGGAAATGATACCATTGAAATACTGTGAGCAATTTCTGATTTTGTTCTGCATGGCACCTTTTCTTTACTGGGTCTCACGTATCAACAGCAACACTTGATGTTATCTTTCTAAGTGCTAAAAGCAGGTCTAAAAATAGACCTTCACTGCCTTGGACAAGATGAATCTAAGTGTGCTCTGTGAATGGTTCGTGGCTTTGTAAGATGACAATAATCCTGCCTCAAGGAGGGCAGCTCTGATGTCAAGACTAGAGGGTACAGGTACTGCCATCCCTCCCACCAGATCCTAGGATGTCTACAGGCGAATTTTGAAAGTGAGTCTGTGTCTTGCCCAAAATGGGCAAGGTCTGTGTTTGCAAAACTGGTGATCGTTTAGAAGCTGCTCAAAACCTTGTTTTTGACGGTAAATTAATGACTTTATTGCCCAGGTCCCCAAGTAGCCACAAGTACTTCAGAGTGAGTAATGATCTGGAGAATTAAATCCACTGGAAAAAGATGACAACCCAGCGTCCTTCCCCCCCAGCCCAAGCCAACCCTATGTTGACCTAACACTTGTTAGATCTTCACTGTAGGGACTTTACTGTGGTTCATTTAATTTACCTACACATTAAACTGAAAGTTGTCTCTGGGAGTGTATAATTTCCTCAAACAAAGCCCAGCATATATCTGGCTTTGGATAGAGTAGTAGCTGAAGTAGTGGAAATATTTTTAAACAGAGCAAACAATATTTTTAAACAGAGCATAAGCTTGCTAACAATTTATGTTACAATTGGCAGCCAGAAACCAGGCCAAGAATTTGGACCAACTCCAGCTGCTGGTTCTTCTAGCAGGCTCACTCTGAGCAAGGACTTTTCCACCAAGCTCCAAAGAGCAAGGCCACTCCAACCCATTACCTATCATGGTGACCTTTGTTACAGGTCCTCTGATTCTCATTAGAGTCAAAGGATTTAGAATGGAAGGGCCTATGGAGACCATCCAGGCCAATGCCCTTCATTTTAGAGGGGAGGAAATGGATGGAAAGTGCCTTACTTTCAGGTAGTAAGTAGCAGAGAATTGTTTCCATCCTAGATCTATATAATAGGGATTTTTCTTTTTAGGATGAAGTTCTGTGAAATTTTTATTTATAACTATTCATATAATCATTACATAGGCATAACTGATCTTTTGGGCTTTTTGATTATCTTTGGGGCACATCTAAACTGTTCTAAGGATTTAAATGTTAAATGGCAAAATTTAAGGGAAGAATGCAGGTGACAGTTTTATGACTGCCGAGGGTAGGTAGCATGGTACAATGGACTGAATGCTGATTCTTTGGGATGCTGATTCTGTATTCCAATGTAGTCAACATCCTCCCCAACATCGTGTACAAATAAACCATTAGCTAGCTTTGTGGTCATGGGCAAATCGTTTAACTTCTCTGGAGTCAGTTTCCTCATCTTTGTAAAGTGGGGATGGTAATTCTTACAGTAATTAGCAGGGTTGTTGTGAGAAAAGTGCTTTGTGAATCACAAAGCACCACAGAAATTGGACTTCTAAACTCTGGGCCCAGGTTTCCTGATCTGTAAAGTGAGGGTGTTGGATTAAATCAAGTGTCCTTAACCAAGGATCCAAAGATCCCTAAGTGGCCCTTAGAAAGATTTCAGGGGGTCTATAAACATGGATAGGAAAGTTACATCTTTATAACTGCTAATATATAACTGAATTTTATAATTTCTTTCAATTATGAATGTAGAGAACAAAGTAATATTCTGAGAAGGGGTCCATAGGGTTCACCAGGCTGCCAAAGGAGTCTGTGACCAATCGTTAAGAATCCCTGAATTACACAGTCTTTAAGATTTCTTCCAGCTGTAACAATATGAATTGAGGGAGGAAAGGAAATACATATGGACTTTATTGAGATTTGGGGTAACTGAGATTCAAACATATATAAATTCTGTTATACTCTTTGATATAGATTTAGACACTTTCTCAATCTTGTGTCTGTCAGTAGGAGCTTTTCTCCATGCTCTAGAAAACCCTGTCTTTTCCCTGTTAGTTGTTTTCTCTCCAGACACAGGGGCTGTTGATTTTCCCAGGTGGCACCAAGGACTTCCTCACCACTGACAGCCACTTTCACTAAGGAAGCCCACTTGTGGCTGCAGGGCTTATCCTTAGGGAGGGAGCTGTGGGGATGAGACATGCTTGTTTGGGGCCTTATTCTGTGCACCACCATAGTCAACGACAGATGAAGATATGTTATTAAATTTGTGGATGACATGAAACCAGAGGAACCATGGTATAGTGGACATAGGGCTGCAACGGAGTCAGGAAGACCTCGGCTCAAATACTGGGTCTGACCCTTTGTAGCTGTGTGACTTAAACTCTCTGCATTTCAGACAACACCCTAGGATTTATCTATTACGTCACAGATGGTTTGTTATCCCTGTTGGTGGAAGGAATCACCATACTAGGAATTTACCAGGCTAATGAAATCATAGCTTCTTTTCGTATGCAGCTAGGAAGGATTTTGCATATGTTGGAACACAGAATCTGTATTCCAGAAGATCTTTACAGGCTGGCATGTTGGGCTAAAATAAATAGGATGAAATTTAATGTTTATAAAAGTGCAATCTTTAACGTGGGTCAAAGAGTCAACTAGACAACCAGAAGAATGAGGGAGATGATTTTGTGAAGGGATTGATTAGTGGGAAGGATGAGACCCTGGAAGAAACAAGAACTCTATTCTCTCTTGGGCTTGGGAAAAAAGAGATAAATCCTATGAGAGGCAAGAATCAGAGAGCCTGGGTTCAAATCCTGGTTCTGCCATTTGCTACATGTATGGCCTTGATGAATTACCAAATTCTAATTGGACTTCATCTACAAAATGAAGGGTTTAGACCGGATGACCTCTAAAATCCCTTCCAGTTCTAATCTGTGAATCAAGAAGTTTTCTAGGTGTCGTCTTCCATCTCTGTAAATTCTGGGGTGAAGAGAGACACGTGTCACTTTGCCATCCTTGGTTACTGTTGTGTTCTTAAGTGTGCCACTTAAGAATATTCTTGAAGCAAGGATCAACTCATGGCTTCTTGTAGGGGGAATGAAAGCCTAAGAGAAAGTGAAGCTGTCTTTACTGAGAATGGTGACAGAGCTTTGGTTATAAGATGGTATTTGTGATTCCGTTCCAAGTACTGGAAACACGAATTCTCTGGTGGACCCTTTCAGCTCTATCCCTCTGCCCCATAGACTTTTGACTGGAGCATCATATGCCATACAACAAGTGTCACTGTGATTGTATACCATATGCCAACATGGCGGTATCATAGAATCTCAGCAATTCTGCTTTCTCCAAGGAAGAGCAACATTTTCCCAGTAACCTCTGAATCGTGACAGCTGTCTCCCCTGGAACAATGGGCAGACGTGCGTGGGAAGTGAAAGCTTTCTTGTCTGCCTTGTTCTTTGGGGTGGAGAGCTTTTAGGGAGTTACTTTGATAATATAGGCGCTACCATGTTCTTTGCAGTTTGAGACGCTATGCAACCTTCTGCTTTGCCCATGTTCTGATTAGCGGGGGGCTGGGAGGAAGGACAGCAGTCTATGTAAATGCTCGATTACATGACAAGGTACAATTGTCTTGCTTCCAACAAGGTGGGAGGGTATTTTTCAATGCTATTTTTGTGTGTGTGAGCGCGTGAGTTATTTTGCTCTTGTTTTCTGTGCCCTGATGGAAGTAGGTGGGGGTAGTCTTTTCTCTCTATTCAGTAAAGTGTTGCCTGCATTACAAACCTAAGAATTAAGGAATAAGTAATTCCATACCTCCTTCAGCTTGCAAGTGGGTGCAGGAAATATATCCCACGATTCTTTGGTCCTGAGGTGTACTTCCCACTTGTACCTGAGAAGAAAGGAAGGGGAAGTGGACATAATTAATTAGATGGTAGAAACAGTGAGTTGCCAGATATTTCCTGGGTCATGGATTCAGCACAAAATTGTTAAAATGACAAATCAGCAGAAACTACGAGACATTCCTCTAACTACATTTGCTTGTGTGTTGGGGGAGAAGTAAAGAATCAATAGTAACAGTTATTTCTCTCTGACCCCCAATACCCACTGCACAAAATGGAAAATATATCATTAATAGGTCCCAAAGGCCAGGGTAGGCTAAAAATATCTGAAAATATGTATCTCAGACAGGGAAGTGGTCTTAGAGGCCCGCTAATACAATGCTTGTGTGATACATGAATTGACTCTATATTTCTTTTTTTTTTCTTTTTTGTCAGCCAAAGACAAGGTTTATTAGAACATTGTCATATTGGGCAGACTCTTAAGGAGTCCAAACATGAGTAAGCAGTGGCTAGATTTTAAGAATCAGAGCTGTGGCTAGATTTTAGGAATCCCAGCAGTGGCTAGATTATAAGAATCTGAGTGTGGCTAGATTATAAGAATCCCAGCAGTGGCCAGATTATAAGAATCCCAGCAGTGTCTAGATTTTAGGAAACTAAGCCGTGGCTAGATTATAAGAAACTAAGCCGTGGTTAGATTGTAAGAAACTAAGCCGTGGCTAGATTGTAAGAAACTAAGCCGTGGCTAGATTGTAAGAAACTAAGCCGTGGCTAGATTATAAGAATCCCAGCAGTGGCTAGATTTTAGGAATCCCAGCAGTGGCTAGATTATAAGAATTCGAGCAGTGGCTGAATTATAAGAATCTGAGCAAAGGCTAGATTTTAGGAAACTAAACCGTGGCTAGATTACAAGAAGCTAAGCTGTGGCTAGATTTTAGGAATCTGAGCATCTTAATGGAGACAAGGTGGACCTTATGTACAGAAAGACTGTGGGAGGGACCCCCTATATTTCTGACGAGTAGTCATCTAACCTATATTTGAAAACCTCAAGTGATAAGGAACTCACTGAGATTGGTGGTTCTACTTTTGGACCACTCTATTAATTAGAAAGTTTTTCTTTAACTCTGAACCTAAATCTGCCTTCTTATATTTTCTATCCATTAATCCTAATTCTTTCCTCTGGGGCCAAACAAAATAAGCCTTTCCCCACATTACAGTCCTTCAGATATTGGAAGGCAGCTATCATGATCCCTAACAAGTTTCTCTTCCTCAGACCAGATTTCCTCCCACATCCCCAGTTTGTTCAGTGAACATGGCATAACTTCTACTCTCTTCACTGGCTTGGTTGCTCTCCATTTATTGATTTCCTTCCTAAAATATGGTACCCAGAACTAAACACAGTACTCCAGATATGGTCTGACCAAAGGAGAGAATGGGTAGACTCTTTGATTTGGGTCTCATGTTCTTTCTAAGGAAGCCAGAGATAGCCTTTGTTTTTTTGGTTGCCTCATTATACCCATTGACTCATAATAAACTTGTACTATGCTAAAACTCCTGGATCCTTTCCACCCAAACTTTCACCTTTGCTCCATCTCCTCACAAATGGTGTTCAAAAGTATAGCAGAGCACTCACAGCCCTGGTGCCAGGCATCTAGGATACCACTTATGTCATGAGTTTTTCAGTTATAATGTGAATGCACCACACACCTTTATATACAAAGTGAAGTATGATATCGCCTGAAATATGAGAATCTGTAGAACAATGAGATGCTTTTTTAATGAAATTTTATAGTAATAAGCAACCAACATTATATACTTTATTTATCGTATTGTTGTTAGAAGTCTTGAGAAATGATGACATCAAGAAATGCGGCCACACACAGATAATTTAAATGGTCACTTATTTGTCCTGATGTGCTAGGAGAAACTCTTCACCTTTTTGGAGGCAATTCAGAATTATGGAATCTCAGAGTGGGAATCAATCAGGCAACAAGCATTTATTAAGTGCCTACTGTGTGCCAGGCACTGCGCTAGCACCAGAGGGAGACATGATTACTAGCTTTAAGTACTTAAAAATCTGTCTTGTGGAAGGAGGGACAATACTCGTTCCACTTGGCTGCAGAGGGTAAAACTGAGAAATGTAGGTGGAGTTACATGTCGGAATAAACTTCCTAACAATTAGTGCTGGGACCAAAATGGAAGGGGCTGCCTTTGGAGGTGGAGAGTTGCCTTTGGAGAGAGCTATCACATACTTCCTAAATCCACTTTTCTCTAGGCTGTATGTCCCTGCTTTTTTTAATTGATCCTCATTTGGCATGGTCTTGAGGCCCTCACCAACTTGGCTTCCTTCCCTGAGACCCAGAATCAAACACAGTGCTCCAAGTGTGGTCTGAAGGCAGAGGACATAGAACGAACTCTCAAGTCCTGGACGCTCTGCCTCTCCTAGTGGAACTCAGGGTCACCTTAGTGGCAAGTTGAGTAATCTCCAGGCCCTACTTCCTGCCCTCTGCTGCTCCTAATTCTTGGCACCTTCTTCCTCAGACTCTCACTGATTTCTACTTGGTGGAATTATCCTCTCAAAGAAATTCTCCCTGATGAAGAAACCTTAGGGGTTTTGAGCAAATGAGAAAATGATACCCACCCATGCATAAGAAAAGATGCAGGCAGAGAGATAACAGTATGAGCCTGGTCTTTAGAGCCGTTCATAACCCCTCACTTTCCTACCCTTCTGTTGTTCTTACACTTTTCCTACCCTTCATAGACTCTATGATTCAGCCATGTTGGCCTCCTAGATGCTCCTTGCACAACATAATCCATTTTTTTCCCCTGCTTTTTGGTGAGGCAATCAGGGTTAAGTGACTTGCCCTGGGTCACATAGCTAGTAAGCGTCAAGTGTCTGATGCCAAATTTGAACTCAGGTCCTTCTGACTCCAAGGCTGGAGCTCTATCCACTGTGTTGCCTAGCTGCCCCAGACAATCCATCTTCTGACTCCAGGCATTTTCACTGCTTGTCCATTATGCCTGGAACGCTCCTCACCTGCCTGGTTTCCTTCACATCTCAGATAAAATCTCATGTTCTGCAAGAAGCCTTTCCTGGTCCCCCTGGATGCTAGTGCCTTCTCTCTGAGTTTGCCCCCAATTTACCCTGATTCTATCTTGTTTGTACAGAGTTGTTTGTTTCCATGATGTGATGATCTGCTTTAGGGACAGGAACCGGTTTTTGCCTTTCTTTGTGTCCTCAGGGCTTAGCATAGTGCTTGGTATGTAGTAGGCAGTTAATAAGTGCTTGTTGGCTGGACTGCCAGATGTCCACATGGTAAAGAGATTGAATTTTAGTTAAGACGGAATTTGGATTAGTTTATTTGGGATTCAGTTTGCAAATATTCCAAGAATTTTCCATCCACAGTATAGCTGATAATTGGCCATCCTGCACAGTAGCCAAATTATAAGTGATTTGCTTGTTTTGCTAATCCCGCTAATTTCCTTACAGCTGCAAAAGAATGCTGCTAAAACTATGCTGAATGTCACCCTTTTTTTCCCCCCAATATGGTTTTGCTTTCATTTGCAGCCATCCTTTGTCTGCCTTGCTTCTTATCTTTAATGCGGACTCACAGAAGGGACAGGCATTAGGAACTGGCCTCGGGAACATGCATGAACTAGCATCAGGAACATGCATGAACTAGCGTGAACAGTTTACCCTCCACATCAGGGGTGTAGGAAAAATGGTTTGAAGGTCAGATCTGACCTTCAGCTCAATTCCATGGGCCATGGGAATATCATATGCTTTTGTCTATAGTTGTGAGAACAGCACAGTTTTTAAAAAATCCTTTGTGGTAGGACCAGAAAGGCCACAAGATGGAAGTATTGCTTCACCAAAATTTCTTCAATAGCTACCTCTTGGTATTGCTTTCCCTCCCTTTGTGGAGGTCTTGGCCTTCCCTTCTGGCTTTTTCTACCTCCCACCTCCATCTCTTTCTGCTAATTGGCTCTCATTATGTTACATATTACATAGGCGATCGTTCTGTTAATTGAACGGCTTATGTTCATTGTTTCTGTTTAAAAACTAAATGAGCCAAATGTTTTTATGTTTCTCTCCCTTTCAAACTGTCTCTCCCCTCAAAAAACATCAAAATATGAAATGGAATGATTGTTTTTTTACTTAACATGGCTATTTATGGATTTTTTCCCATGGCTCAAGGACCTTCCCTCAGTAGAAAAATAGTTCTCTGCCAATGCATCAAGTATAATGGGAAAAGTGCTGAGTTATGAAAATGAATTTCAATATCTTTGTATTACAAAGGAGACTATATTTTCCGGCATGGATCTAAAACGTAATTAAATAAAAGCTAATGATCATAATTATGAGTTCCATTAGAAATTATCAGATTGAGTCAGTTTAAAATAAACTTTTAACCAAAATACAGCTACAAAATCTTTTTTTTTTTTCGTTTAACACACATTTATTAACCCACAATATGCAGAGACCTGTGCTTGGTATGGAGGGAGATTGAAAATTTAAATGAGACATCATTTTCCCTCTGAATCTTACAGACTGATAGGGGATAAATGCAGATTAACATAACATACATCATCACAGGATAAGCTTAGAATGTTACCAAGCCAATGTTTTGCTCCCTCTTCTTCCCAGTTCCACACCTCAAATCCCTCACTCCTTCATCTCTTCTTTCCTCTTTTGACTCGATTTGGGAGTTTCCTGCCAGCAACAACCCTATCTTCTCTTTCCTGCCTGCCCTAGGAGTTTGGCTCTTTAATCATTCCTTTCTCCCACTAATTTCTAAATGCTCTTTCCATTGGCGCCTTGCCTGATGCCTACAAAGATTCTCAGATCTTTTCCTTCCTTACTAGCCCTTCAGCAGAGCCTACCATGCCTCCTAAAGCTATTACCCTGTATCTTTCCTCTTCTTCACAGCCAAACTCCTAGAACTGTCTGCTTTAGTGGCCTTCCCTTCCTATCTCCTATTCACTTTTCTTTCTTTTAATCATCTAATTTAAGTACTGTAACTTAAAATCCTCTGATTCTAAGAATTCTTGCGGAAATCCCTAATTATTGTTGCCCTTATGGTCATAAAACTGCAGGATTTTAGAGCATTTAGGGGTGGACCTTGTGTTGCTTCATGACTTTCGTTCCTGATCTGTCCTCTTTTATCTTGGTGCCTTTGCTCAGGTTGTCATACGTGCTTGGCATGGTATTTTGCTCTTGGCCTTATTATCTTGGCATTTCTTCATCAAATTGCCCCTGTTAGATTGCAAGGTCCTTTAGGGCAGACCCCATCTTACATGACCTTTGTCTCCACAGCTTCCAGCAGTGTCTTGCATATAATCGGTGCAAGCCAATGTTTGTTACCTTAAACTGAAGCCTTAAATTGCTGTTTTTAAGCTGGTGACATTGGCATTTAGAGTATCTGGTCTGTGCCATGTTTGTCATGAGTTGGACTTTTAGTGGCAGATTAGCTTGAACTAAACCACCATTTCAGGTGCCCTTCATGTACCACATATATAGCACGCCTTCTCACTGACAGTTCAACAAGTGCTTTGCCTCCAAATGATAGAGCTTCATGGTTCCAAAGTAACCCTAATTCTGGGATTTTCTAGACATGGGAGAGTGAGCTGATCCCAAGCAGCCAACAATGGAGTATCTTTCTTAAAACACATCTGGGTTCCATAGCCCAATCTTTTACAGTGACTGAACTTCTAATAATTAATTAGATAGAACTGCAGATTTCAATGGAAATCCAGTATAAAAGACAGGGCAGTAAATGGGATTACTATTGGATAGCCTCGCATTCTGAATGTTATCACTGAAGTAGATTTTTTCTTTAAAACCTGAGAAGAAAGCCTTTAGCATGCTGGGTAGATCTCCTGTGGATGATTTGTGGAAGGCCATAGAGAAGACTCACATAGGAGGGAACGGGTAGGGTGTGATGTATACCAGCTGAGAAGAGTTCCCATGCTGATGAGATCCCGGACCCCCTGATGTGAACAGGTATGTGTCCCTACAGGTAAATCAGCCCAGGGAAAGGGACTAATGTTTTCTGTCAAGAGGAGTCCCTAGAAGAGGGCAGTGTTTTAGAGGCGCTCTGAAATAGCACAGATGAGGGGTGGGGAGAGGCTAATAATGACGCAGCACAGTTTTCCTACTTAGGTGTTCATAGTGTTATCAGGAGGCTAGTACCATAACTTATGCACTCCAGCATCCATCCTACCAGGCCATTCAACACATACATGGTACCTACAAGTAACCCTATGTGTCCCAGTTGGGTTGAAAACGATGCAATAAACACCTGCCCTCTTCCCCTACAGGATTACTTTTCTATTAGCTTTTCCATAGAAAGGCCAATTCTAGTAAAAACTCAGGTGGAGCAGCACCTCATTTATGTGGCATCAGTGGTAAACCATTCACCAGTAAGGTTGATCACAGTACTAAGGACCAAAGTGAAATGGATCTAAAGACCAGACAGGGCACTAATGAGAAGAAGTGGTGGCAACTCTTCATGTGCATTCGGTTCTGAGTATGTGTTAAGTCCAATTTCACAGCAAGTGTGAGGGCATTTTGGATAGCATTTAAGGCTAGGGAGGCATGATAAAATTCCTTTTTGGGAACTGTTTTTTTCCTACTGTACATTTAGAGCATAGTTGATATTTTGAACTTTAGTTGGATTTAAGTTAACAAATATTTATTAAGTGCTTATTGTGTGCAGAGTATTTTACTAGCAGTTGGAAGAGATGATAATCTTATACAAAACATCATCTCTGTCTTTGCCATTCTATTTTTTTTTAAGGCAATTGGGGTTAAGTGACTTGCCTAGGGTCACACAGCTAGTAAGGGTGAAGTGTTTGGCTTGAGGCCGGATTTGAACTCAGGTCCTCCTGACTTCAGGGCTGGTGCTCTATCCACTGTGCCACCTAGCTGCCCCATCTGCGCCACCTAGCTGCCCCTCTGACATTCTTTTGAGGCAGCTAGGTGGCATAGTGGATGGAGTGGTAGACCTGGAGTTAGGAAGACGATAGTTCAAATGGGGCATCACTTACTCGCTGTGTGGCCTTGGGTACATCACTTAAGCGCTGTCTGCCTCAGTTTCCTCAACTGTAAACTGGGGATCATAATAGCATCTATCTCATAGGGTTGTGAAGATCAGATGAGATAATATCTGTGAAGCACTTAGCAAAGTGCTTAGCACATAGTAGGTGCTTAGTAAATGCTTGTTCCCTTCCTCTATTCCTTCCCTTCCACTTCCTTTCCTTGGAAAGACCAGGATTATGGCAGATGAAGCCCACTCTTTTGAGGGTATACATTGATGAATGAATCATCAGAAAAAACCCTAGGGAAATAAATGGTCCTGGTATTATAAGCTGGAAAAGGCTTGACCATTTATTGGGCTCAGGGTATGTATGTATGTCAAACATCTCTGCTTTACAAATGAGCTGAGATCTGAGAGTTCCAAAAGGGAGCTTGGGCTTTGAAACAGGATGAGAGAGGGAGTTTTCATGTGATGACAAGTTCTAGGGAAAGACTGCAGTGACCCATGATTAAGGCCACATGGCCACTTGTGGAGCTAAGCAGAGAACAATAGGTGAAAGATCCTTACTTGGGGACAGGGTAGAACCAGTCAGTCTGTGAATATGTGTCCAACAAACTGAATAGGAAAGAGGGGACAGCGTAGGACTTAAGCCATAGAGACTCACAGTAAAGGAAAGGCTGATATCTGCAAGGTCAGAGAAGGATAGCCTGATGGCCATGGCCAGAAACTGGGGGGATAAATAGGAAGGAACCTTCTTCTTCCAGGGGACCAGTGACCATGGTGGGACCTAAAGGAACAAGGGTGGCTGCAGAAGACCCCGACGGGAAGAAGCAATATAGAAGCAGAAGATGTTTGAAGTCTGCTCAGCAGAAAAAGGAGATGAGAAAGGAAGAGGAGAGAAAGAAACACTAGATTTTACAACCAAGGGCAACTTCTATTCGCATCTTCCTCCCACACTGCCCCCCAGTAAACTTCCCTGGCTCCTTTTTACCTCTGGCATCAGATGTAAACTCCAGCGTTTGACATTTAAAGTTCTTTACAACCTAGCCCCTTGCTATTTTCCCAGTCCTCTTACATATTCTTCCCTCCACACACTGTGGTCCAGCCACATTGGTCTACTTGGTGGTCCTCACCCAAGATGTTCCATCCCCCATCTCTGTGCCTTTGTACTGGCTGCCCTCCATGCCTAGCATGCTTTCTCTCCTCATAGTCATCTCTTTGGATAACTGGCTTCCTTCAGGACTCAGCTCAAATGCCACCTTCTGCAGGAGACCTTTCCCAGCCACCCAGCCTTCTCCTCTCACATTATCTTCCATCTACTCTGCATACATCTTGTATGCACCTATTTATGTATTTGTTGACTTTTCCATCAGAATGTATGCTTCATGAGGGCAGGGGGCATTTGTACTTTTTCTTTGAATCCCCAAGGCTTAGTATAGTGCCTGGCATGCAGTAAGCACTTGATAAATGCTTCTTGATTGATGGATTGATTCTCTTTTCTTCTCCCTTGGCAACTTCATTCACTTTCATGGCCCCAACTACCACATCTATGTAAATGACTCCCAAATCACTATCTCCTAACCTGATCTCTCTTCTGATTTCTAGACTCACATCTCTAACTACCTCAAAGACATTGCCAACTGATAAACTCAGGTTACTTTAGATGCATCATGTCCATAAATGAACTTATCATTTTTTCCCTGAAGGCAAGCGTTTCTCCTCATGACTATCTCATATCTAAACTGATCAAATCGTGTCAGTTTTACTCTTCAAACATATCTTACATTTCCTTCATTCTGTTCCTATTGCCTCTACCCTAGTGCAGACCCTCGTTAAATTAGCAGGTGACACAAAGCTGGGATTGATACTTAAGATGTTGGATAACAGGATGCAACATGATTTCAACAGTCTAGAATACTGGGCTGATATAAAATGATGAAATGTAATAGAAATGAATGAGAAGTCTGAGTTAGAACTGCACAAATACAAGATGGTGGAACCATGGCTAGAATTTCACTGGACTTGTAAGGTCAGGATGAATCAATCATGTGTCATAGCAGCCAGCGGAGCTATTGTGAACTTAGGCCACATTTACTAAGGGAAATTATCCAGAAATGAGGGAGGGAATAGTCCTGTATTCTGCTATGGTCAGACCACATCGGGGATATTATACTCAGCTGAAGAAACTGGGGATGCTTATGCAGTAAAGATGTGACTGCTCTCTTCAGGTATTTGAAGGGCTGTCATGTGGAAGAAAGATTAGGTATGTTCTGCTTGGCCTGAGAGAGCAGAACCGAGAATGATGGGGAGAAGAATTAAAAAGGGAGGGTACTGCTGAGAGGCTGATTCTACCTTCAAATAAAGAAGCCTTATGATTGGAACTGTCCAAGAATGGGTTACTGCAAAGGATCATGAGTCCCCTGTCATGGGAGGTCTTCAGGTAGAGGCTGAATGAACACTCGTCTCCTATAAAAGAGTTACCTATTCAGATAGAAGTTGGACGAGATGGCTTCAGAAATCCTTTCTGGCTCTGGGGTTCTGTGAACTTGGAAGCATAGAACAGTTGGGTGCCAAAAGGGAGGATTCCCAGGGATCCAGACCTGGATGTATAGTTGGTCCTAGGAGGCATTAAGGCTCCCTTCTTGCTCCCAGATTTGGAACCACTGCCAACCTGAACCTACTTAGGGCTGAAAGTGTTCAGACCAATGCAAAACCCTTTATATCATAATGTTCTCTCTTGGCCAACCTTCTGATCATCCCTAACAGGATAGATGAAGAATTCATATGGCATACTTTAAGCAAGACCCATACCTGCTTTCTCTGAGTCTGAACACTTTTTAAAGCAAGATACCAGAAAGGGATTTTTTTTGTTTTGTTTGTGGGAGCACATGGCTTCCAAATCCATAAGGAAATTTGAATTAGAACTCGATGTCACCTGAGTCCTTCTGCCTCAAAAGGGAAATTAAATGTACTGCTTTTGAAATTACTTACAAATCTTGCTCCCTGATCTTGGTAGTAGTAGCTAAGAATTACTGGTTCTTGCGTAGTAAAACTCCATCTGTCTGTCTGTGTGTATTGTATAAAACTCAATATAAGTAAAACTTATATAATATGAAGTTCTTAAAACAGTCAAGTGAAAGTTCAGTGTTTCTGAAAATCACACTTTAAATTTTCTAGAGGAATTGGCTGTGAAAAGGAATTTTCAGGGTGTGGAACTATTGTTTCTCCTTATTTAAATTATAAGTTCTTTGAGGACAAAGATCAGTTTTGCTTTTGTCTTTGCATCTCTGCTCAGCACAGTGCTCAGCACGTAGTAGGCATTTAATTAATGGTTGTTGAATCAATACGGTAGGTCAGGGTTGGGGCGAGGCATTAGGAACCACAGAAAATTGCTTGATAAGTTACCAAAATAAATACCAAAGAGTTGAAGAATTAGTCCCAGGTGGGAAGAGAACAAAATGCTTTTCAAATTATTACTGACATGGACTGTGCTCTCACCTGGTGATGCTAAGGTAAAGTGACAGACTCTTCGATTGCTGGGCTTTCCAGTCCCTGAAAGCTCATTTTTTTAATGGAATGCAAGTTAATGGGGCACTATCCATTCTAAGCCTTACATAAGAAACGCCGCTTTTATGGGAAAGTAACTCTGGCAGCCACGACCAAAATATAATCTGTTAAATGCTGTCAAATGGTGGGCAAAAATAGATGGAGTAGATCTTGTTATAACAGGAATTAATTTGGTTTCACCATATTACACTCTGTGTGAAAAGCTCAGGACCTCATAACAGAGAATACATAAATTCAGAGGCATTGTCAGCTCTCCCAAAGAAGAGCCCCCCTTTCCCCCTTATTACCCTGCCCCATGTTGTCATGTGTCCAGGGCTTCCTCACAATTATTGGGCTAACCAAGAGGGGCCCTGAGGCACCTGGTCCCTCTATGAACCAGTAGGGGCCACACACATAGTGGTGAACCATAGGCTTTAATGGAAAGATTGATAAAACATTTCAGCAAGTTGTTGAGTGTCCTGAAGGGAAGTGGGAAGGCCATTGCTATGAGAGTTAGATATCTGAGGAGGGAGTGTGTGTGTGTGTGTGTGTGTGTGTGTTGTGTGTGTGTATGTTTGTGTATTCAAGAGAGACCTCCACTACTCGTTGATCAAGGCAGGAAACACATACTGTGCCATGTTCTCCACTCCCTGTAGTGACAATTTATCACCCAAAACCTTAAGCACAGCTAAAATGCTCATTTACGATGGTCACAGCACTAGGCTGAGAAAACAAAAGCCTCATTAGCATCAGCTCTGTCATTAACTCAACGAGATATTGAACATAGCTTTGCAGAGCTAGACATGATATTCTGTTCATTTATTCCACAAACATTTACCAAGGGCAGCCCTGTGCTAGGCTCTATGGTAGATTGTTCGGTCTGGCCCTGTGATTTCAGCAGAGTTGGGGGAACTCCTGGTGTGGAGACATCCTTCACTGATGCAGATGGGCAATTCATCTATAAATTACAGTCTTTAAAGAGTTGCTTGGGACACTAAGAACCCAACTGACCAGCCCTTGGTCATGCAGCTAAGACTCAAACCCAAGTCTTCCTGACTCCAAGGCCAGCCTTCTAACCATCCGCCATGCTGCCTGTCACTACCACCCACAGATGACAGTGGAGCAGTGCCAGCCTTCAGGCATCTTAACTTGTATCCAGGTAAGCTAGCCTATGCTTAATTTTACAGATGGAGAAGCAGAGATATAGAGAGGCCAATGGCCCATCTAAAGTTACACATCTAGTTTGCTGAAGAGCTAGGCCTGCAGCCCAAATCCTTTGACTCCTAGTCCAGTGCTCTGGCCAGGGCCCTTCTCTCTGGGTCCTGGTTTCCTCACCTCTGTGGTGCATAGATTGGTCTCTGTCCCTTTCCTGCTTTACATAAATGTGTGGAATGAGTCAAAGCTGGCACAGTCCTCGTGGGGAAGACGTGCCAAAGCAGACAAGGTGCTGTGATGGAAAGTGTGTGAGTCCCAGAGTCAGGAGACGCCTGGGCTCAAATCTCATCTCAGACATTTATTAACTGCAGGGTCCTGATCGATGCTTGAGTCTCATGTTTTTCATTGTAAAGTGAGAAAAAAGAATTCCTGAGTACCTAACTCTACAAGTTGTTGTGAAGATCAGATGAGATAATGTATGCAAAGGGTGATTATATACAAAAAAGTATATGAATGGCTACTATCACTATTGTTGTTGTTCTTATAATAGTAAAGAATCAGTAACAGAAGGGAAGCCTGTGGATTTAGAATCAGATGACCTGGGTTACAGTCCTGGCTATTTACTAATCCGTGTGACAATGGGCAGGTCATCTTACCTGTCAGCCTCAGTTTCCTCACCCGTAAAATAGCAATAATACTTCTTGCTCTATTTGCAGTGTTATTTTGAGGGCTGAAGAGAAACTGTGAGCAAAGTGCTTTGTAACTGTAAAGAGACATGTTATTAATGATGAAAATCTAAATAATAATTTAAATATTAATAATAATAAAAAGCCCCTTCTAACCTCTGACATAAAAAAATCTGACTGCACAATAGAGCGTAAAAATATTTCTTTGAGAAAACTTGAATTTAACTTTGGGAAAGTATTGGGGGGGTGGAGGGAGGGAAACAAACTTCTCATGTTGAGTGAGAAGACAATACATAATGGCCAAATTATTATGACCTAAAAACTCCCTCAATTGCGTTTAAATTAAAAGAAACAATTATTAATTTCAATTGGTTATTGCTAAAATGAAGCCACATTGTAGTAGGCAGAACCTCCCCCAAAGCAGCCATCTAATGCTGTGTGTGCCTGTTTTAGAAAGCAGTCGGGGAAGTACAAGCCTAATGAAACACATCAATTAAGGACCGAATTAATGGGGAAATTTTAATGGACTTTTAAGGCCTCTGAAATCCCAATCTATCAAATTTACCACCTTTAATCTGCATTAGCTTTCCTTATCAATCCTCATTTAAACTAAGTGTCTAGCTGTGGAAGAGTGTGCTGTGTGCACAGGAGCTAGCTTGTTAGTCACCCTTTGGCTGATTTGCAATGGCGTTGTGACTAGAGATTTCCCAATCATGGCATCTTTTGTGTGACATCCTAGGCATCACATAGAATACTGCCATAGACTCTTATGATGTTAGAGGCTGTCCGTCATTTGTAGAGGAGTGGAAGTAACCTGCTTTAGGTCAGACAGTGGATTAGCACCATGCTATTCCATGCAGTTGCCCTAGCAGAGAGGGAAGAGGACAGCTTCCTTATCCGAGGGGTCTGCCAGAAGAGGACGAAGCCCCAGAGAGTAGAGGTTCTTACCTTAACAAACAAGGCTCCCTTTGAAGAAAAGGCATCGGTCCCTCCTCCGTTGGGGTAACAGTGATAGACGGCGTCCATAACCGGGTAGCGGCTGGCAAAAAGGAGGCCGCTGTTGAGGATCTTACAGGGGCAGGAGCTGCTCAGGATCTCACAGGGGCAACAGCAGCCGTAGATCCCGACGTCGTACAGAATGTATTCAAAATATTGGTGGAGCTGGTCTTTCAATTTCCCTGCTGCTCTTTTGTCAAACACTTCCTGCAAGCACAGGAAGTCCAAGTTGGCAGGGAAGAAGGCAGAGATCTCATGGTCGAAGATCTCATCTGTATGCTTCTTTTTTCGCAGCGAGGTCTTCTTGAGCGTGGAAGTCTTGTGGAGCAACTTGTTGTTGACAGAGCTTTGGTCTGTGGTGCTCTCCCCAATCCGGACCTTCACCAGGGACTCTCTCGATGCGGTGTAGCTGTCTAAGCTCCCAGCGTCCCCTTCCTTGGCCTTATGGTTGGGGGTTTGGCCCTTCTGGCTCTCTGCTTTATTCTCTGGAGGAGTTTCCATCTGGCAGTCACCAGTGCCGTCGGCTTCTGGATCAGACAGCTGGCCGTCCTCTCCTCCGATCCGGATGATGCAGGCGTTGTCTTCAACGTCATGAAAGTCCCCACCGCTTTTGGGGTTCCGGTTCTCTTCGCTGTTGTTTGGACTCCCGTTGTCACCCTTGTACTCCATGGAGGTCGTTCTCTTGATGCCCACATTGACAGCTTTGTTGGGGCCGTCGCTGCCCTGGGGGGACGCCAGACTGCTGAAGCTCGCTGCACTGATAGAGGTGTTTGTCGGGGAGTCTATGTATATTTTGATCTGGGGCCTACTGGCTCCATTTCGGATTCTCTGCCCAATTTCTTTGGCCCGGTCTTGTGTGTTGGAAAGATTGTTCACCCTTGCCATGCATTCAGGGAGGAGACAGACGTTGGCAGTGCCGAAACAGAAACTTTTCCCAGGGCCCGAGGCCTTCCATTCATTGAGAAGTATAGTACCACTGGCCTGGCTCTTGTCTTCCAGCCTAGAATAGATGTATGGTCGCCTACATAGCTGGAGAGGGTTCCACAAAAGAAACCCAAATATGGCACTGGGTATTGACAGAGTACAGAGAGCCAAGTAAATGGGTGTGGTGAAGATAAAGCGGAGGGCCCAGCACAGAGACCCCCTTTGGCACTTCTCATTGGTAGTTGGTATCCAGGAGGCTACAAGTCTGTCCACAAGCCAGTAAAATGGGCAGATCAGAGCCCAAGAAAGGCGATGTAGAATAGACAGACAGCAACAGGGAAATGGGGAAGTGTGTAAAACCATTGCAACTCAATCGTCACAACCCGTTGAAGCCCTACTACATGGTGTCCAGGACGATGAGTGGTCCAAGCTGGTGTGTTGAGGGTGAGGGGGGAAGGCAGGGAAGGATTGTCAGTACTAGGTTTGCTAATGAAAGTCGTCACCTCTGAGAGAGAAGATGGGCAACCAGACCATAGAAAAGGGGTCTAATGCTCTGTTCTTTGGGCCTCTGCAATCCTCCAAGGTCAGTCATTGTTCGTTACAGGGGGCCATACTGTGCTGCAGAGATGGCCGGGGGGAGAGCTGTGGAGATAAAAGAAATGAATTTTGTCCTTAATGTTTATTAAGTAGCTGTCTGAAAAGCCACACAGAAAAACAGCAAGCTTTTAAAAATGTAGTTTGAAAACTCTGCATTTAATCAATTCATGGAGCATTTCTTAATGGACTTTGGCTTATCAAAGCTTCTCTTTAATTTTTGTTCATTCATTGGTCCACTCCAAGAGGAAAAAAAAATCCCCACCGAGTCCCATGTGCTAAAAATATTCTAACTGATGAAATGAGGGCTCTCGGGACCAACAATTGTGAGTTCTGTGGTTTTTGTGGGTCTAAAAACCTGGTTGAAATGTCACAGTTAAATCATTTATTTTGCATTCTTTCCATTCTCAGCATAAACAGCTTAACAATGTGACATCTGCTAGGTTTCTGGTTTACTTTAAAGCAACTTTACACATATCCTATCACTTAAACAAAGATCATTGGATCAAGAAGTAATCTTAGAGGTTCACCTAGTATAAGTCCCTTGTTTCATAGAGGAGGAATCTGAGGTCTGGAAAGGGTAAATAACTTGCTGAAAGTCACACAGGAAATAAGAAGCAAATCAGGATTTGAATTCAGATCTTTTCTCCAAAGCCATTACTCTTTTCACTATATCATAGCACCTCCTCAAATTTTTAATCGATCTTAAAATGACAAAGTGTTCTTGGATGAGCAGATTGGTGGTGTGTTTATGTGGAGAACACATTGTCAGCCACATGGAGATGTTAAAATAGTTATTTCTATACATGATAATATACATTTAACGACTTGGGATCAGTGATATCAGTAATATTGGTGATATCAGCCATGATGTTCCAAGAAATTTAAGAAAGGATCCAGGGCCAGAAATGAGGAATACATTAACCTAGCAGCTATTCTCACACCTGCCTCTATAAGTTTAGTGGTTTTTTACTAAAGGAGCTGCAACCAGAATGAGTGGAGATATTGGACAGCTTGAAAGGAAGTTTCATAATTAGATGTGTTTCCTTCCCTTTTACTCCCCCACCACCCAAAAAAGTACAGCATTGCTTCAGAAAGCCTAGGTTTGAATTCTGGCTCCAACAATATGTGACCTTGGGCCAGTCACGCCTCCATTCTGGGCCTCAGTTTCCTCCTCTGTAAAACAAAGACTCAGACCAGATGATCTCCGCTATACCTTCCAATTTTTAATTCTAGGATAGAAGTTATAGATGACCTCTATGCTTCCCTTCCAACTCAGCCATTTGTACTGGGTGTTCCAAAAGCCTTAGTGCAGGTTTAAGCTTATTCATTTATACAAATGCATAAATAGGATAATTTTATAAACTAGATAGAGAATTATGCCTAAGCTAACAGGCAAATTTGAACTCATAGGTATCATTGCAATTTGGTAGATGGGGCTCATACCTGGAATATGGCCCTAGATGGGTCTATTTTATTTAAAAGGAACAGAATAAAAGTTTGTGGATGCATGTGTGGGGAGATGGAATAATGTTGTAAATTAAAAGGATAGGCAGCCTATCCCGCTCTTGGACATCCCCCACTTAATTGTTAGGACATGCTTTCTGACTCTATTCTAAATTTGCTAGATCTAGAACTAAAAGGAACCTTAAAGACCATTTTGCAGATGGCGAGATTGAGTGGCCTGCCCAAGGTCACTCGGGCAATATGTGTCAGAGGAGGGATTTGAACCCACGCCCTCTGACTCTGGAGCCGTGCTCTTTTCACTGCCTTCCGGATGGCTGTTCCACATGACAGCCCTTCAAAGACTTGCTCCCCCACTCCAAGGCTCTCTCGTGTAGGCTAAACATCTCCCATTTTCTCAACTGATCCACATGACATGGATTCAAAGACCTTTGCCATTCTGGCTATTGTCCCTTGCATGTTCCCTGTATGCCCTTCTTAGACTGGGGGCCCAGAGCTAAGTAGAATGTCAGAAGGGGTCTGACCCAGGGACTATCACCTCCTTATTACTAGAAGCTATGCCTGTGCCTCTCTCGATGCAGCCCAAGACCTGTTAGCTTTCTTGGCTGTCACATCTCACTGCTGATTTATACCGAGCCTGCTGTCCACCAAACCCCCCAAGATTGTTTTCAGACAAACTGCTGCCTAGCCATGCATCCCTCATTCTGGATCTGTGATTTCTGAGTCATCAGTGATTCTTAGAAAGATGGTATAGAATGAGAGATGTTGCATAATTGGAGAAGAGCCAATTTTATTCTGATTTTCAAAAAAAAGGAAGAGGGTGATGCAATCTATGGGCCAAATTTTCCTGGCATAATTCAAGGGCACACTATTCAAGGGCTGGTTTGTAAGCACTTGGAAAGGGAAGTAGTTCTCACTGAATACTAGCATGGCTTCATCCAGAACAGTCCATGACAGAGCAACCTCATTTCCTTCTCTGACAGGGCAGCTGGACAGGTAGATCTGGGGAATGTTGCAGAGTCAGCATGGCGTAGTGGCAAGAGGGTTGGATTTGGAATTAGTAGAGACCTGGGTTCAAATTTCACTTCTCATCTTTAAAAACTGAGACCATGGGCAAATCACTTAACCCTTCTGACCCTTAGCTTTCTTATCTTCAAAACAGGTGTAACGATATCTGTAAGCTTTCCCTTGTGGGGCTTACAGGAGATAAAAATGTAAAGTACTTTGTAAAACTTAAAACAATGTATTTGTCTGGCTACTGTAATGTGACATAACATGTCTGGATTCTAGAATTTGGCAAAGTCTGTCATGCTACATTTTTGAGGGATCTAGATTCCATGGGGGCAGCTAGGTGGTGCAGTGGATAGAGCACTGGGCTTGGAATCAGGAAGACTCATGGTCATGAATTCAAATCTGGCCTCAGACACTTAGTAGCTGTGTGACCTGGTTCTTGACTCCAACCTCCGCATTCTAACCATTAAACAACACTGCCTCTCTCTGACAGTCAGAGCTGTCCAATGGGCCTCAGGAGGTAGTGATTTCCCCCCTCTTTAATCAGAGACCAGAGATACTAGACTAATTGGCTTGTGAGAGCTTTCTTTATTTTGTGACCCTAATTTTGATTGCATCCCTTAACACTCAACGTGAGCTCCCTGATATTTATATGCAAAAGCAAAAAAGAATTAGATTTACCATTCAGTCTGTGGGTAATATCTGTAATGTTCTGTTAGCCATTCAGATGAAAGAGACTAGTCTAGTGCCAGGATTGTAAAGGTGTAAGGGAAGAATCACATTTTTAGGTTTCATGTATCGGACCCTCTATTGATGTATTCTGGGTTGATTTAAACGATGTGAGAAGTTGCTTAGAATATCTCGGGTATTGGGGGTCAAAAAGCAAAGAGAAATGGAGAAGGCCCTTTATCCCTGACCCAGTCACCACCCTTTTAAGGAATGCCACCTCTATGATAGGGGAAGATATGGTGCTATAAATGGATCATGAGATTTGCATCGTGGATGGAGAGCTGGGAGAGACCTCAGGAACCATCTTGGTGTCTCAGTAGCTAGAGCGCTGAAGTTAGGAAGACTTCAGGCCATTTCTAGCTATATTAGCTATTATTATTGTTGTTTTCTAGTCCAATTCCTGCATTTTACAAATGAGGATGACTTGCTATGGAAAAGAATGTTCATTTCCTCTTCCCTGTACCATAGAGGCATACCATAACTCAATCATATCACATGGGTAGGGAATTCCAGATACCTTGGTTACTTATTTTCTTATCCTTCTAAGCATTTGGAGGCGTCTGAAACAGCGGTCCTTGGCTAATCCAGAAAGCATGGCATGACTAGGCTTTCTTCCAACTACTATCTCAGTTTAGACTTGCTGAGACCTGGAGGGAAGCTTTCCTGAGCCAAGGCTGGGTAAATATCTTCTAGGACCACTCAAGTCCTTACATTGTTGTTTGGAGGACACTCTTTGAGAGCAGGTGCTATGCTTTGCACACAGTAGATGTTCAGTAAATATTTGAGTAGCTTTAATCTTTGAAAACTCTTGAGATTACTTGGGCTGCTGGAAGTAGTATCTCTAGGGATCCTGTTCTTGACTGTGCTGTCATGAGAACAAGGTGTCTGTACTTGGATAAAAGGTTCTATGCTAATATCCACATGGGATTCTGCTTGAAAAATTAATTTTTTAAAAAATTCTGGTATTTTCCAATGGGAGTTGATTATAGTCTAATGGGCATTACAAGTCATTTTAATGAATAAGAAAATTATTCTAAATAAACACTGATCCTGTGGAGTGGGAATTAGAGTGAATTTCCTTGGTCTCAGAGGGCAGAATGAGCATAAGTGGGTAGATTTTTTCAGGACAAAGATTTTGGATCAAAATAGGAAGAATCTTCTCCGTAATTAGAGCTCTCCAACAATGGAATGGATTGCTTCAAGAGAGAGTGAATTTCTTATCATTGAGTGTCTTCAAACAGAGGCGAGATGACCACCTGGCAAGTGCTCACGGTGTAGAGCATCATGATTTAGGTGGAGGTTGGACTGTATACCTCTAAGGACCCTTTCAACAAAGGGTATATGAAAATGAAAGAATCTAAGTATTATAGGGTTATTTCTTTGTTGATATTCTTTCTAAGTTCTTTTTTTCCCAATAAAAGGAATAGAAACTGCATAGAGGTGAGTAAGAAAAGAAACAACTCCCAGACCTGGATCGGTTGGTCATTTACTTGGTGAAAGGGGAAGACTGATTGAGGTGATGTCTCAAGGTCCTTTTCAGCTCTTGGATTCTGTTCATCTATCACAGAACCACAAGGCTATGTCTGGAGTTTGGTGTTTATTTAGCTCAGTGTACAGCATTTTAAGAGGGACCGTGATGAACATGACAGTGCCTACAGGAGAGTGACCATGATGATGGAGGACCAGGATCACTGTCACGGGAGAATTAGCAGAAGGGATAGTCAACCTAGGGAAGACTTTGAAGGGCCATGACAGCTGTCTCCCAACATTTGAAGGCTGTCATATGGAAAAGTGTTAGAATTTGGTGCGTGACTCCAAGAGAGCAGAAGTAGGATTGATCACACAAATTACAGTGGACAAATTTTGTCTCAATATAAGGAAGAACTTCCTAACAATTGTTATCCCGTCATTCTTCAATTATGTCTGACTCTTTCGTGACCCTGTTTGGGGTTTTCTTGGCAAAGATACTGGAATGGTTTGCCATTTCCTTCTCCAGCTCCTTTTACAGATGAGGAAACTGAGGCAAACAGGGTTAAGTGACTTGCTCAAGGTCACACAGCTGCTAAGTGTCTGAGGCTGGATTTGAATTCAGGCCCTCTTGACTCCAGGGCTGGTGCTCTATGCACTGTGGCTCCACCAAGCTGCCCAAGCATTGAACTTAGTAGTCCACTTTATAAAATAGTAATTAAAACCCCCTCCAAAATGTGTCATTCCTAAGTGTGAGGACAGCCTGGCCTAGCAGAATGAGGACTGGCTTTGGAGCCTGAGGGGCTGGTTCCTAATGCTAATACCTCTGCCTGTGCCGCTATGGGGCCTGCCTGGGCCTCAGTTTCCACACCTGTAAAATGAAAAGGTGGGAAGAGATGATCCTCATGGCTATAATTCTTTGACTTGTTTTACATTTGGATTCTCTCCTTGCCTTTATTTGTCCATTTCAGTGAAAGTGTATTGGGTGCCTGCTGAGTGCAGAGTCCTCCCCTAGGCTACATACTTGGAGAGAGAGAAACTTGAGATAAAATAGTCCCTGCCCTGATGGAGCTCACAATCTAGGAAGGAGAAAAGACAGGAATACAAATGACTATAATACAAGAGAGTTGGAGAGCCTGGGTTCAAATCATGGCTCTGCTGCTTACTGCCAGGGGAGGTCCTGCCTGTCGAGGAAAACACTGTTTTGACTCCTTCTTCATTTCCAGCACCCCTAGATTTCTTTTTTATTTTTTTTAAGGCAATTGGGGTTAAGTGACTTGCCCAGGGTCACACAGCTAGTGAATGTCAAGTGTTTGGTACAAGGCCGGATTTGAACTCAGGTCCTCCTGACTTCAGGGCTGGTGCTCTATCCACTGCGCCACCTACCTGCCCCCACCCCTATATTTCTTGTCCTTCTTAAAGAAGAAGGGAATTTCTCACCCTTTCACTACCTCTTTATTTAATGTCCAGACCTGTGATTTCACCAATGTGGGCAGCTCCTTCTTGAGTCCTTCTTTCTTTCAGGTATCCAAACGGCACTTGTTAAGTATCTGCTGTGTACCTGACATTGTGGTAGGTGCTGGGGAGACAAAAACAGCCTCTCTCCTCAAGAAATTAAAATTCTCCTTGGTGGAAGCAGATTGTGGGGTCGCAGGCCAGCAACTTGGCCGCATTGTATTGTCCTGGAGAATTCCTTGAACCCTGGGCCTTCTGACTCTAAGGCAAGCCATCTTTCTACTCTACCACAATGCTTTGTCCTTAATAAATCTGTTTTCCTAATAATATCTACAGTTTGTAGTGCACTTTAAAGTTTGCCAAGCACTTTATCCAAGCTATTTCATTTGGTCCTCACAAACCTGTGAGGTAGGTGCTATTATCAGCCCCATTTTACAGATGAGGAAAAGAGAGGTTCACAGACTTGCCCTCAGTCACCCAGGTGGTAAATGTCTGAGGCCAAACTCAGGTCTTGAGAATATAAGATATGCCCGCTCCTGTGTGGTTGAGGGATCCAGTTGGGAAAGCATAGAAAGTTGGTGGGAAGTTGGACCAACTACACAGCTGATGCTGTACCCCTTGGGGAAGAATCACTCCCTCCCTAGTCTCCTGGATATCAGCATGTGGGCAGAGGTCCGGCTGCCCCATGCTAGCTCCTGCTATGAGCACCACCTTTCTGTCATTTCCATGGTGCTCCTCCTTCCCTCGCCTTTGCTCTTCGACATTCAGAACTAAGATATAAAAGACAAGCACTGACTTCAAGGCCCCAGCGACACTCTCTGACCTGCATACGCGAGGGATTCCCCAAGCAGGCTTGGGAATACAGCAGACTGCTTCTGTTCTATCGATTACGCAACCCCACTGTGCTGGAAGGACACCTGGATACAAATTTATCTGAAATGGTTTTATTTTTAGCTAAGAAAGAACTCGGTGAACAAAAGGAAAATTACGTCAATTATGAAAAAACCCAACCATCCCCCCAAACACCTCATATTCCAGCAAGATTGAAAACTGACATGCTGCCAAAAGGAGAACATTAGGAGTTTTGAAACCCACTTCTGGAAGCTCACACCTTTATTTCTGCTCCTGTATAAGTTTATTCCTCACGTGTGAGTGATGCTGCAGAGCAGAGCTATCTAAATGGAGCTCCCCTCCTTTAGCTTCTGGTGAAGGCATGGCCAACTCTGTGACCTTAACCTCAGGGTTCAGTACAAGACCGTCAAAGATGGAATGAGAACCAGAAAGGCCCAGAGAGATCATCTCCTCTGACCCTCGCTTTATTTTTGCAGAGAAGTAACCTGAGTCTCAGAGAGAAAATACAGTTATCCTTTCTACATTGCATCTTCCCCCACCACGGTTTCGATGTATTGAGGGTCGGCATAAGAAATTAAATGGGAATTTTGGGGGAGTTTTGTGGAGGCTGCAGATGACACAGCCTATGATCACATACTTAACCAAATCTTCCAATTAGATATTGTAAACACCCCATAAAAGAAAAAGAAAACACTCAGACTTCTTCTCTGGTACAAAGGGAGGGCCAAACAATTTTATGCAGATTTTCCAGATTGTGGGGTGCTGTACCCCTAACCCCTGTGATGTGGAAGGGACAACTGTAACTTGTTGCAGCATTGGGTCTCAAACTCACAGCTTTCGTCCTTTCAGACTGACTACTTTCTCTACTTGTTCTTCCAAAAGTGAACAGACACTCACCCTGCGATGAATGCGGGTTAGAGAGATTCTGTTTTTCTCACTTAAACAGTGACAGCCTGCACTAAATGGGCTTAAGAGCCAGGGTTTAAGGAACAGGATGCGACCCTCCAATCTGACTGTGTACATATGCAACAGAGCTGTTGGGGTTCATATGTTTATTACGCTCTGGGGAATCTGATGGGGAGAGAAGCATTAATACCAGTGGGGAGCCAAGGTTTGGAAAATGGGCAATTCTCTGTATAACTGTGATCTGGTGTGGATGGAGGCCAAGGATAATTCTGGGTGAGAAAATGGAACATTTCAGTGAGGGAGATTTTGACTATGTCACCAGGCAGGGTTATTTCTCCCCTCAAGTCTAATTTTTAGGGGAGGTTTTTTGATTCAAAACTACCGTCTTGGAAAATTATAACTATAGACCATATGTCAGTTTTTCTCATTAATGAACAATGCTGCAGATGATTTGGAAACTCTGGCATTGTGTGCGGTATTTTGAGGACGTTTGTGAGACAGGAATCCTACCTTTGCAGATTTCTCATGCAACAAGGCAATGTCTTCTCTGGGGACTCTTTCTGGAGAGGGTATTTGTGGACTCAGGAGTTATTTCAAAGTCCAACTGGTAGAAAATCTCCTCTCCAACAGTATTTGGAGCATAGCGGTCCATTCCGGGTGCCATGTTTTAGAAGAGATATTGACCAACTGGAGGGTTTCCAGAGGAAGGCAATCAGGAAGAGGAGGGGACTCAAACCCATGTTCTGTAAGGAGCTGGGGGTGTTGAGATGTAAGGGAGTCTGAGAAGAAAAGACTTTGCATCTTCAAGTATTTGAAGGGCTACTATGTAGAAGGATTGGATTTGTCTGCTTGACCCTGGAGGGCAAGACTAGGAGCAGTGGGGAAATTGAAGAGAGGCAGGTTTTGTGGAAATTTAAAGAAGAACTTTCTTAGAAGAGCTGCTCAGAAATGGAGAGGGCTGCCCCAGGAGGTTCTAGGAACATGGCTTTAGAGCTGAAGAGTGGCTCAGAGGTTATATATTCCAGCAAAGAAGAGGAAAAGAAGGACTAGCAAGGTTAAGGGACTTGGCCAAGGTCTATAGCTACTAAATGGCAGAGCTAGGATTTGAACCCATGTCCTTGGACTCCAAATCCAGTATCCTTTCCTCTGAACTATGTTGCCTCCCTTCGCTTAGCTTAGGCTTAACTAGGTGTTGATTTCCATGTCAGAGGGGGTCACTGAATGGACCTCTTATTGAGGATGTTACAGAGGGTTCACACTTTTGGGTTAGAATAGATGACTTTGAGAGTCCTTTCACCTCTGGGAATCTATGATTTGGAATGCTGACAGAGACACCCATCTAACACAAGATTGGTGGTTCAGGAATCCAGCCCATCATTCTTATAGAGATAGAGTTCTGCCTGATTCCACACGCTGCATAATAAACCCCAGATTTACATGCTTACCTAAGAAAGCACAAAGATATACTTCATCATTGACACTTTCATCTACTGACTAAATGCCTCTTATTTTTTCTTCCATGAGAAGGTCTGGTCTAAATCACACCTTGTCTCAGGAAGGCTCATATAAGAGGTTGGTAGTTAAACTAAGCAAAAGGAATACTATTGGCCATAGCTTTTCTTTCCTTTTATGCACTCCCAAAGTCAGGTTTGTTCATTTTCATCCAATAAACATTTATTAAGCATTGAGTCTAGGCCTCAGTTTCTTCATCTTTAAAATGAGGGGATGGATTTGCTCTCCAACATCCCATCCAGATCTGAATCTATGACCCTACAATTCATGTACATAACATTATTCTAGATACTGGGGAATGCACACAAGTTTGAAAATGGCCTTGCCCTGCTAGTGGCTTAATAACCCGAGAAGAACATATTTCCAATTTGTATATGAGAAAGAGAAGTTTGTTTGATGATATAGGGTGAATGAATGAAATACCCTGGTTCCAACATTTGCTGACAATGCCTGCCATGTTATTTTGCAACTTGGCAAAACTAACCAACATGTCAATTGAATCTGACAGTATTTGCAAAGTTCCACACCCCTAGGCCCCCACCTCTGCAGAGGAGAAAGAGAAGAGTGAGCACCCTCTTGAACTAAGAATGTCAGGTGATGAAATATTCAGTAGCATTAGTCCTGATTATTTCCCACCTTCCTTTGTTATACTTTTTGATTGCTCTTTGTATAATAACTCTCTGCATTTCATAGGCATCTCAAACACTGTCTGAAAGTATTGTAACGCATATTGAAGCCTATTTAGACCAGTTCATAGGGCAATAGAGACATCTGCTTGGTGGCTTATTGAAGAGTCAGAAAACCCTCCTAATTTTTGTGTCATGAGAGTCTCTGACACAAGGGGCATGTTGTATATTCCTTTACTGGTTCCTTCATGTGTATTGGTCTTATCTCTCTGACTAGATTTTAAGCTTTCTGAGGTCAGGACCTATGCCTTTTCTTCTGTATTTTTCCAGCCACTCAATGATGTATTGCTTGGATAACAAATTATATAGTTCTTATATTATAGAAAGAGCCAGAAAAGGTAGTTTTCTGATACTCTGCCATCTGTTAATTTTAAGGGAGCTCTTTCTGAAATTTTTGCTTAGCAGTCAAGACCTCAAATTTACATTCATAGGTTAATCATTTTAAATACTGGAAAATTACTGTAAGAGGCAGGCACAACCTATGTGAGATTTGACAGAACCTTAAGTCTGCACAAATTCAGAGCCAGCCTCTTGATTAAGCTTCTTTCTTGTTGCCTTTGACCCTAGAAATGGAATACCAGATTGAGGTTGAGTTGATTTCTGGCAGTGGATGTACGACCTCCTGTCTGAAAGTATCTGAGAAACTTAGTTCTGCTTCTATAGTCAAACAGAATGAGCTATGTTTACAAATCACCTCTCTGCTGATTTAGGGTCTTGCTTTGTGGGAGCTCATGTAACTAAATAATCATCAAATAAATCTTATCCTGGTAGACAGGTTGTTTAATGAAACTCAATGAGGCAGCAGACAAAATTGGCTGTAGGACTAGAATTTAGATGGTAAACTTTCTATTAGGTTAACGTCATCTGAGTGGGTAACTAGCTTAGGGCCATCAGGGCTTTACCACAGGGCAAAAGAGGACTGACATTTAACACATATGCTACGAATGAATGCTATGAATAGTATAGAAGGGTTGAGGGGAAGGCCTGGTCCTCCTTTTCATCAGAAAGAAAGGAGTTGTTGAGAGCCATGTCATTCAAAAACCCTGTAAGCAGTCAAGTAGTCCAGGTGAGGGGGAAGGCAAGGTGGGTAGGGAACCCTTAGTGGCAGTACTCTTGCCTGGTCATCCTGGGTAGGTCCAGACCAGGGAATGGGGGGAAAAGAAAGGGATGGAGTGACCTTAGAAGTTGTCTCCCTCCCCTCCTCCCCTCCTCAGCTATCCTGATGGGTTCTGGCATGGACTGAGACAGTGGAAAAAGAACTCTGGGCTTAGATTCAGAAGATCTGGATTTGAGTTGCAGATCACTTTTAATACTGTGTAATCCTGGGCAAATAACTTAATCTCTCTGAACCTCAGTTTCTTTACCTGTGAAGGAGAATACAATACACTCCCTACCATACAGGGTTGTTGTAAAAGATGCAAACCTTAAAGTTCTATATAAACATGAATGATCATTATTCTACTTCTCCTATTCTATGGCCAAGATATTCAATTTCCTAGTACATCAATTTCTCTCCTTATAAAATAATATGCAGTCTTTCTAATATGAAGATTTATGACCTGCCAGTAATAACAACAATTGATAGTCACCAAGGGCTTATAGATTTGTTGGCCACGATCTTTGAACCCTCTAGGCAAGAGACCAGGAAGGACCAAATGGCCCTGTTACTGCTTGCTCATATTCCCTAAGCCAGGATATTTTCTGCAGGAGATAAGATTAGGAAGTGTGCCCGTGGCTTTCAGCCTGCTTACACGTTCTTTATTGTAGGTAACTATTTGTGGATGCTTTGTGAATGGCTGTTTGTGTATACTAATTGACTGGAACGAAGGGCTAGCAGAGAAGCCAGGTGCTTCCTCTGGGCGGGTTGGCCAGGGCTCAGTCAAACAAAAGATGAGAGACACTTAGGGAACTTGAAGAGGGTGTGTGTGTGTGTGTGTGTGTGTGTGTGTGTGTGTGTGTGTGTAAAAAGAACAATGGGTAGAAGAAAAAGAAATCAGAAGTGAGAAGGAAAAGAGCGATACCTTCTAAGACTTGGAGACTTCAACGTGCTGGGCCCAAGATGCCATTCTGCCTGAAGGGAGGAGGGGGGCATGATAGAAGCCAGAGAACCAGACAGAGGGGACCTGCTTCTTCAGTGACTGGGAGAGTTTAGAGAAGAAATTCTATTTTAGGCTGGATATGAAAGCCAGGTGAGCTAAGAAGAGAAACAGACTTCTCTGATAGCCAGGCCAAGACGGACCTGGTCCAGGAGGTATTGGACTTGGGGTGCCAAAAAAAGACTGTTTCCTAAGTCTAACACAGTTGGACTATAATGACTCATTGGAGCTGTGCTGATCAATCTGTATTCGGCTTGTAATAATAATAGTATACATTTGGCAGACAAAGTACTTCATATTCATTAGTTCCCTTGTAGTTCTGGTTCAGGTATTTTCCCCATTTTTATAGATGAGAAAACTCAGGTTTAGGAAGGTTACATGCCTGGCTTACAGACCCGAAGCCTTGCACTCTGCTCTCCACCAAGGCCAGAGCACTGTCTAGCCACTTTGTTGTGTATGTGTGTGTGTGTGTGTGTGTGTGTGCACGCACGCGCTCGCACGCTTGCAAGTACACAAATATAAGCACAAACGTAAGTACACATAAAGGTGTATATAGTGTTTTGCCACATACATATACATGTGTGTGTAGTTTATCATCAAGCATTTATTAAATTCCTACTATGTGACAAGGCTTAGTGGTTAGAGGATTCAACTACTTTTCTCAAGGAGCTTACATTGATATGGGGAAGATGTATGTGTGTGTGTGTGTACACACAAACATATATACACACATACATACACATGTGCTTGATAATGAGCTGATGGATGCACACCTGGAGAATTCTAAGCGACTATATTGTGTTCCTGGCAGCTGTTGGATCCCTCCCCAGTGAGGAGGGGTATGAGAGAGAAAAGGAGCAGAGATGTATCACTCAGGCCCTCGGGAGGAGACCTTCAAGTCCCAAAGTGGTGGCAGCAGAAGCTATTTCAGGAGGCAACAGCCTGAAGCTGGGGTCTTGTCACATAGAGATTCACTCACTATGACCCAGAAATCACTTTCCAGGGAACATGCTTCCTCTTAACTCATCATGCCATAAGTTCTAATGGTCCTGTCTTCAGATGGACCAAATGATTGGATCAGAGGATCTAGAGCTGAAAGAGGGGCAGCTAGGTGGCACACTAGATACAGCAACAGGCCTGGTGTCAGGAAGGCCTGAGGTCAAATCCTGCCTCAGTTACTTCCTAGCTGTGTGACCCTGGTCAAGTCATTTAACTCTGTTTGCCTCAGTTTTCTCATCTGTCAATGAGCTGGAGAAGGAAAGGGCAGATCGCTCCGGTATCTTTGCCAAGAAAATCCCAAATGGGGTCACCAAGAGTCTGACACAACTGAAACATGACTGAAAAACAACAAAAAATGCTAAAAGACACTTTAGAGATCTAGTCCAATCCCCCATTTTTATAGATAGGGAAACTGAGGACCACAAAAGTGAAGTGGTATGTCTAAAGCAACATAGCAAAGTCTAGAAAGTATTTGAACTGAGCTCTTCCTGACTCCAGGCTCAACACTCTATCTGCTGTGAGCCACCTAGCTGCCTCTAGGTGGAATGAGTACTGGGTTTTCAGTCAGGAAAATCTGGGTTCCAATCTTGTCTTTTACACTTAGGTGCTGTGTGAGCATAGACAAGTTGCTTCACTTCTCAGTGCTTCAGTTTCCTCATCTGTAAAATGGGAATCATAATACCTATGGCACCTACCTCATGATGGGCTGTGATCCAAAGGGAATAGTCTGGGTAAAGTGCTTTGTAAACCTTAATGTGACACTCTCATTACAGATAGCAACTATCATTATTGTTGGGTGATGGAAAACATCATGGAGGCCAGGAAAACAATGTGGATTATCTTCTCTCTCTTCAGGTTGCAGACCCACAAAGATCTTCTAATCATTGAAAATGATATTGGGGGTTTAGAGACTGAACTATTCAGGCAGTAGTATAAATGGGAGACAGAGGGGAGAGGAGAGCAGTTGTTTCAGGTATGGGTGTGGGGAGGTGGGATGTCACTTAGGAGGTGACTCGAAGGGAATCTACCTGCAACAGTCTCTCTCCTACAGAAGATTTCTGAGTTTGGCATTTCCCAAGGGGCCACGAAGAGGTGATGACTGACGTCAGCTTCCTACTGCCAACATTCAGTCCTATCTGATGGGAAGGTAAGCATATGGGCACGCCAACCTCTCTGTCACTAAGCCCAGATTGATTCCCACCACACTGAACTTGCCATGGGCATACGTAAGAGCCCCTTTCCCCCTATGCACAAGGATTCGTTCTGGAATGCCTTCCCATTCTGAAATACTAATCTTCCAGGTCTGAGCTGAAGCCCAGTGGGCAAACACACCAGAGAGAATGTCGAAAAATCATTCTAGGAATTCTAAGAATCCATAAAAGGAAGAAAGCAAAAATGAAAGAAGAAAGCAAAAAAAAAAAATCACTATTGTAGACTTTTTATACAAAGAGATGTTTCTTAGTTTTCTCATCTATCTGAGACATGGAAGTCAGCCAAAGAGGGGAGGTAATTGGTACAAACATCTGAATTTTATCCCTTAATCCCCCCCCAACTATAATGATACAATAAAACCCATTAAAATAGAAAAAATTCACCTCCTCCAGATCCCTATCAATGGCCATTTAAAGTTATGTGGTTTTGATTTTAGGATAATCTTCTAAAGATGTTAAGCTCCACCCCATTTGCTTATTTAAACCTCTTTCTATACTTAATAGGGGAAGAAATTAAAGTCTTACTTTGAATACAGATATCTCTCAGAAATGACTGGTCAAAACCTAAGGAAGCACAGAAACTCATTAGAGTCCAGCTGACAAACATCGGCTTATTTGGCATCAGTTGTTGACTTTCTAATTCCTATTCAAGTCAACCCAATTCAACCCAACCCAATCTAGTCCAATCTAGTATCAAGCATTTGTTTAGCACCCATTATGTGCCAGGCACTGTGCTGGGCCCCGAGGACATAAAAATTATTCTTAATTATCAATCGTCAATTGTTTCTTCCCAATAGGGCCCCTCTGAGTTGATGCAGATTATAGTTATTTTCTAATTTTTAACTTCCTGGGGTATATATAGTTATGTATGTAGGTGTACTAGTTTCAAAGGTCCCCATGCATCTTTTTTCCAATTTTAGATCTTCATAGAGAAAAATACTGAGTCCTGGAAGAGCCACTCACTGGTACCCCCACTGTATTTTACTAAATGAGCCCTTGGGGTTCATTTAAGCCTTTCTTTAGTGAAAATAGGCCCCACATTTCTTCACCTGGAGTAAAACAGCCTCAGAGCACTTCTGGTTCTGTGGGTGAGTAACTTTCTGGTGGCTATGGCTGTTCATCCAGGCCCAATTCTAATCCTGGGAGGGCAAGTCTGGGGAAAGTTTGGTAGCACATGAAGAATGGAATTGCTCTTGGAGCAAAAAGGTTCTGATTGAGCACCGTGGGTACTGTTAGCATCACTGATCAAAGGAGTCTGCCTAGACCCCAGTGTGGACAGGACTGATGATTCTGGCCCGACCCTTTCCCCAGTCAGTCGTGTCAGCAACTGCAGAGAAGAATCCACTACCAAGTAGGGGTGCTCTCGGAACTCAAGCGCAGGACATGTTCCCTGGTTTGCTGCCGACAACTGTCTGGGCTTCCCACAAGCACACCTCACCACCCCAGAACTGAGTGTCCCTGCTATCTTTGTCTCAGGCATAACAGTGTTAGCCCCACCAATGGAAAGACAAGGAAAAGGCATCACTGCACAATCTGCAATGCTCAGCGTGGCTGTTTGCTTTATGGTCTCACAGCTCGGCACAATCACAATCTGTTTCTTGCATCTGAAAGCAGAATGTTTAATTGAAAGGGTAATTGTTACCATAAATCACCAGGCCCAGCAGTGTTCATAAATGGATTTCTTTTTAAATATTTATATGAATAGCATTGTAGAGTTCTTGGCATACCCAAGATGACTTTTCAGTTTCATAAATTGTTTTTCTGCTCAAAGCTTGACTATTGCACATGTGTGTGTGTGACATATATGTGTATGTATATATATGTGGGAGGGGAATATCTAAGATTAAGAAGGACAAAAAATTGGTGAAAATAGCACTTTAGGAAAATTGTTAGGTTTGGAGCAGGAAGGGGACTTCAAGGTCATCTAGTTCAACACCCTCATGAAGAAACTGAGGGCTGGAAAGGTGAAATCATTTGTTCGAGGTCATACAGGTAGTGAGGAAAATGGCTGCATTTTGGACCCAGGTCTTATGACTCCAAATCCATTGCTCTTTCCATAATGCTGTACTGTTTCTTCTTCTAAGACATTTTAGAAATGTCTCTCATTGCTATTGGGGGGGCAGGCATTAAATAATTTCCTCAGCATCTGAGTCAGGCTGAATGTAGAATATGGTATCTCTTCCTCTTTATGGAATAACTATATTTCCTTACTTTGTAGTGAGCTAAAAGCACTTACTTGCTGCCTTTTAAATAATATTCATCACAACTTTTTCAAATAGAGCCCTACATATTTAAGCTTCACAACCTTGGGTAAGTAACCTCCTTGGGCCCTGGTTTTCTCACTTGAAAAATGGAAGGGCTGTTCTAGGATCATAGGCTCATAATACATAAAACTGGAAAACATCTTAAAGATTTTTTTAGTCTATTGCCCTCATTTTTTTTTTGTTTAAAGAGTTTTATATGTCTTTTGTTTTTATTCTACTATTGTTTTCATATTATGCTTCAATTCCCATTGAACCCTCTGTCAAAACCAAAAAACAAACCCCAAACCCAAAATTCAATATTCAATACTCCAGTTAATCAAAACCAAGTGACACAGTATCTGACAGGTGTGCAACATTCTGCACTTGTAGTGTTCCCTCCTTCCCGAGAGGAGGTGAGAGTATTTTATGAAATGTTCTCTGGGACCCAGACTGGTCATTACAATGAAAATCTGACTGCTTTTTGTTTTAACATTAGTTTAGTGTTGGTACATATTCTTTTTTTTTTTTTGTGGGGGGGCTCGGCAGTGGGGTTAAGTGACTTGCCCAGGGTCACACAGCTAGTAAGTGTTATGTGTCTGAGGCCGGATTTGAACTCAGGTCCTCCTGAATCCAGGGCCGGTGCTCTATCCACTGTGCCACCTAGCTGCCCCTTGGTACAATTCTTCCCCTGATTCTGCCTGTTCACTCTGTATCACTTCATGTATCTTCCCATATTTCTCTGAATACCTCACATTCTTTATTTCTTATACTAATAATAATAGCTTTACATATATTATCTCATTTGATCCTCACAACAACCCTGTGAAATAGGTACTATTGTTATCTCCATTTTACAGATGAAAAAATTGAGTCTGAGAAAAGTTTTAAAGACAATATGGAGCTTTTAACATTGAGTTACTAGGGAGGTGACAAAGTCAAAACTGTACTTTGGGAAGATCAACTTGCGAGCTAAGTGGAGGATGGACTGGAGTGGGGAAAGCCTTGAGGCAGAGAGACCGACCAGAGGCTGTCCCAATAGTCCAGAGTCAGGGTGACCAGAGGTACCACCAAGGTGGTAGCAGGTGCAGAGAAGAGAAGGGATTTATAAAAGAAATGTGCTAAAAGTAGACAGCACTTGTCCCCAGATTGACTCTGGAGAGTGAGACCGAGGATCTGATGACGGCTCCCACCTTGTGGGCCTAGGTGATTGGGAGGACAGTAGCAACAGGGAAGTTAGAAAGAGGGGAGAGTTTTGGGGGGGAAGGATGACGAGTTCCATTTTGGACACGTTGAGCTGAAGATTTCTGCAGCATGTCCAGTTTCACATGTGCAATAGGCAGTCAGAAATGTGAGACTGGAGGTGGGGAGAGAGGATAAAGCTAGAGAAACAGAATAGAGAATCATCAGCATAGAGATGATCATTCAATCTATGGGAGCTGATGAGATTACCAAGTGAGACAGTAGAGAGGGAGGAGAGAAGAGGGCCCAAGACAGAGCCCTGAAGGACACCCACAGTTGGCAAGTCTGACCAGGATGAAGATCCAGTAAAGGAGACAGGTAGGAGGAGAGAACAGTGTCATGAAAACCTCAAGAGAAGAGGATGATTGCCAGTGTCAGGGGATGCGGAGAGGTCAAGAGGGATTGGGACTGAGAAAAGACCATTAGGTGGTTTGGCAGTTGAGATCATTAATAACTTTGGAGAGAGCAATTTTGACTAAATGATGCTGTTGGAAGCAGGTGTGTCTAAAATGCTATAATGTCAGGGAAAAAAGGGGGCGACATAAAGGAAGAAAATGTTAAGGAAATAAATGGGTTTGTTTTTATTGCTTGGCTATGTACATTGCCCAAAGCAAGTATTCTAAGCTCTAAGCAATAATTCTATGCTTCCTTACCTGAGATTGTTTGGATGGATTCAGCTAAAGTCACTGAAAATATTTTAAATTTGCCTGTCTACCAGGCCTTCTCTTGTTTGATTGTTTTACCAAGTACACCATCCCTATCTCCCACAGGCCCTTATGTTCTATTTTAGGATCATAATGCTGGAAGGGACCTTTTAATGATCACCTATTCTGAAGCCCCTCATTTTATAGATTAGGAAATTGAGGTCCGCAGAAGGGAAGCCACCTACCCAGGGGCCATATAGATAATAAGCTGGAATTTGAAATTTGATTTTTTGCCTTCAAATGTTTTGTATGATAAGTATTTGTGTTTGTGTTGGGTATCTTTTACCATCACCATAATGAGACCCCATAAAGCCAGGAAGCTATTTCTTATTTACCTTTGATCTTCCAATGCATGGGCAGCTAGATGGCACAGTGCATAAAGCACTGGGCCTGGAGTGGGGAAAACTCATTTTCCTGAGTTCAAATCTGGCCTCAGACACTTCCTAGCTGTGCGACCCTGGGCAAGTCACTTAACCCTGTTTGCCTCAGTTTCCTCATCTGTAAAATGAGCTGGAGAAGAAAATGGCAAACCACCCTAGTATCTTTGTCAAGAAAATCTCAAATGGGGTCACAAAGAGTTGGATATGATTGAAATGATGGGGTGCTTGGACTCCAGCCCTAGGACCATATATCTCCCCTCCCAAAGACCCTATCTCTGGCAGTAACTCATGAGTGGGCCCAGTGAGGTAAAATATCTCTCCCTGTTACAAGAACAAGCTGACCTCTGCAGAATTTCCCTTGTATGAACAGGACTATCTTGTATCAGCAGAACTATCATGTACTGATTCCCACAGTTACTGTAGACAATCCAGACATCAAGCTATAGATGTCAACTCCCAAGGCTGTCTTGTTAAGGATGTAGATGTATGGACGTACAGAACCCTTAGAAGCTTCCACCCCAGACCATTGCTGGTGGTGAATGACGCCTGTGCCCAAGATATAGAAACTCTATGTTCATCACTTAATTAGCATACTTGCCACACAACTCACTGTACTTTTTCTATATAAGCCACAGCATTACTCCTGTTAGGTTGTGTGTTCCCTAAAGGAGCTCTGTTTGCCTTTATTAGTGTTATAATAAATCTTCTGTCACCTGACTGGAAGACTGCTTGCGTCTGAATTCTTTTCAGACAACTCTGTCCTGTACCTTGGTATTTTGGGGTCCCCACACCCCTAAATCCCATCAGAAATGACTCAATAACAACAAAATTCCAATGCCTGCATACTAAGTACATTGCTCATTGCACAAACTTAATAAATATTTGCTGAATCGAATAAGTACTTTTCAACTGTCACTGTTTCTTTTTTCTTTTTTCCAGAACCACCTTTTGCTTCTAATATTTCAATGATTTCTTTTTTAAAATACGTTTTTATTGATGTCCTCTGTTTCTTACATTATCCTAGTTGTCCCAAGTATCTCTCCCCCATTTCAATGATTTCCAAGGTTCTTTCGGTTCTAGGTCCTATGAACCATAACTATACTTTATTATTGAACTCTGTATTATTGAAGTTTTCTGCTTTCTACCAGTGTGAAATTTGGGGATAGACACCGTTTTTATCTGTAGGTTTATTCTACTCAACTAGAGTTATCAGAGGCAACAAAGTAAAGTTAAAATTTTCAGAATTCTTTCAAAGATTCTCTCAGCCCGCCTCTAGAATGCACCGCACTCTCCCACCTTGGTGCTCTTGCTAATGCTGTCCTGGGTGTCTAGAGGGCCCCTCTTTCTCCTCTTTGTTAAATTTCTACCCATCCTTTAAAGTCACCTGCTCAACGTTGGCCCTCTTGCCATCAAATACTGCCTGAAATTTCATGTCATTTTGTTTCGACTGCACTTTTGTTGTTGGGGCCATGGCAGGGGATCTTTGGTTCAGGTAGGTCTAGGCTGGCCTGGCTGCCCTCCAAAGCACCTTCCAGTGTGGAGAGACAGAAACTCCATAACCTTCTTTTTTGAAAGGACTGCTACAAACAAAGATTCGTTGTACTTGTTTGTGACCTTTCTATCATTTTTACTGGGCCAGTGACCTTTGGAAGAAACTCTATCCCTCAATTGTCATATGTTCCTAACCTTCCCACAGGAACTGGTGGTGCCTGGCATTCAATTCCCTCTCTCTACCCTATCATCTCTTCCTCCCAGCTTCTCTCTTTTTTTTTAAAAGTCAATTTGTCAAGCTGTATATTAGGCATTAGGAATATAAACTGAACTTAACACAAAAATGATATTAATAATAATAATAGCTAGCACTATTTATATAGTTATGTATTTATATATTCTATAATATGTACATTCTATAATATATTTATAAATGCTAGTACATTTGTATAGCACTTGAAGGTTTGCAAAGTACTTTGCCTATGCTAACTCATTTGATCCTCCTAACAACTTCAGGAGGTAGGTGTTATTATTAATCATACTCATTTTACAAATGAGGAAACTGAGACAGAGGTTGAGTGACTTACCCATGATCACACAGCTATTAAGTGCCTGAGGCAGGATTTGAACTCAGGTCTTTCTGACTGTGACTCTAGGTGATTCAGTGGATAAAACGCTAGGCCTGGAGTCCAGAAGACCAAAATTCAAATCCAGCCTCAGACACTGACTAGCTGTGTGACCCTGGGCAAGTCACTTAACCTCTGTTTGTCTTAATCAAGAAAATGGCAAACCATTCCAGTATCTTTGCCAAGAAAACCCCATGGACAGCATTGGTGCGCTATAGTTCACGGGGTCACACACAGTTGGACACAACTGAATGATGACTTTCTAACTCCAAGCCCCATACTGTATCTACTGCCACCACCTAGCAGTCCTTACAATGTGGGTATATAAATAAATAAGCAAACATTTATTATGGACCTCTTGTATACAAGGCAGTATGCTAGGCACTGACAAAAACAAAATAAAACAAAAAAACTCCAACAATTCTTAGCCTCAGGGAGCTTTACAATCTACTGGAGGTAATTTGTAGGTTTCTTGGTGACCCCATTTGGGGTTTTCTTGGCAAAGATCCTGGAGTGGTTTGCCATTTCCTTTTCCAACTTATTTTACAGATGAGGAAACTGAGGCAAATAGGGTTAAGTGACTTGCCCAGGGTCACCCAGTTAATAAGTGTCTTAGGCCAGATTTGAACTCAGGAAGACGTCCAGGCCCAGCCCTCTAACCACTTCACCACCTAGTTGCCTTGTAGGTAAACACACTAGTAAATACAAGGTAATTTGAGAAGGGACAGAGCACCAGCAATTGCTGGTTCATTCTCAGAAGAGGACCAGTGACATCACGGTGATGTTTTGACTTGGATTTAAGTGGGGCAGAGCTGCACAAAGTCATTTAGAGTGGGTGGGTGGGGGAAACAGGAAAGCCTTTGCCTAGGAGGTGACAGCTGAGCTGAGCCTGGAGGGAAGCCAAGAATGCTGAGAGGGGCCCTATCCCAGCCCCCAAGGAGTTTATCATCTTCTAGGAGAATTCAGCAAGTTCACATAGAATGTGATTGAGACCATCCTTCCCTTGTCCAGCCCCACCTAATTCTGTTTGTCCACCCTGCCGTTGTCTCATGGGAGCAGAGTGAGAGGTGTGGGACCTAGGAGATGTGGAAGAAGTCGAGAGACTAGTTTGATGACTGTGCTGCTCCTGTCTCACATGGCACAATAGTATTTTATCACATATATAGACCATAACTCATCCAGCCATTCCCCAGGTGATGGGCACCCTCTTAGTTTCCAGTACTTTGCCACCCCAAAAAGAGCTGCCCTAAGTGTTTTTGTAGTTTTGTGTATTTTTCTCTTTTGTGGATCTTCTTGGGATCTAGGCCTAGCAGTGGTAACACTGGGTCGAAAGGTATGCCCAGTTTAGTAATTTGGGGGAGGGGCATAGTTCTAATGCTTTCCAGAATGGTTGGATCAATTCACATCTCCATCAACACTGAATCAACGTACTCATTTTCTCTAAGCCTCCTCCAATATTTGTCATTTTCTTTTTTCTTTTTTGGCCAGAATTTCCAATCTGATGGACATGAGGTAGAAACCAAAAATTGCTTTAATTGGTATTTCCTTAATTATTAGTTATTTGGAAATTTTTTTTTATATGAATATAGACACCTTGCATTTGTTCCCTTGGTTTTTGGTTATTTTTTCCTTGCTCTAAAAGGATACATTGAGTTCCTCCATTATAGTTTTACTCTTTATTCCCTCCTGTAACTAGCTTAACTTTTCTTTTAGTTATTTAGAAGAAGTATGTTAAATATGCATATACTTAGAACTTATATGTTAAACACTGAAATTAATTCATCATCTAAGGTCCCTTTCTTGGGGCAGCTAGGTGGTGCTTTGGATGGAGCACTAGGCCTGAAGTCAGGAAGACTTATCTCCCTGGGTTCAAATTTGGCCTCAGACATCGACTAGCTGTGTGACCCTGGGCGAGTCATTTAATTCTGTTTGCCTCAGTTTCCTCATCTGTAAAATGAGCCAGAGAAGCACATGGGAAATCCCTCCAGTATCTTTGCCAAGAAAACCCCAAATAGGGTCATGAAGAGTTGGACATGATTGAAAAACAAATGGATAACAAATCAACAAAAGGTCCTCTTTGGCAAAAATGAGATTTCCTTGTTAATCTTTTTTATATCAACTTTATTTTTATTGTTGCCTTGTCTGAAATCATGATTGCTACCTCTGCTTTTTTGAGTTTAACTAAGGCATAATTGATTTTACTGTAGCTCCTTATTTTAGCTGTGTGTGCCTTTATGTTTCAAGTGTGTTTTTTTATTTAAAAAAAATTGTTTCTACTTTCTAATCCATTCTACTATTCTTTTCTATTTTGTAGGTGAGTTCATTCCATTCACATTCACCCTTATGATAATTAGTTGTTATTTCCCTCCATCCTATTCTCTTGTCCTTTTATTTCTCTTTTCTCACTGCCTCCTCTTTATCATAGGCTTCTTAATCTTTCTTTCCTTTTAAATTTTTCTTTATGATCACCTCCTCTTCATCATAGCTTTCTTAATCTTTCTTTCCTTTTAAATTCTTCTTCATAATCTTCCTTCACTTTAAACATGAGGAAATCAATGCCCAAAGTGGTCAAGATTTTATAGTTATAAGGAAGTAGGTATATGGTCCCTGTAGCTAGTCTTCTAGGTTTTATTTTTTTTTGGGGGGGAGGGGGGGTGAGGATATTATTATTACTATTGATTTTTCCCATTCTTTTGTGATCTTCCCTGGAGAAATCTTGAAAACTTATCTCTAACTACCGTTAAAATTGTGTTGCTTTCAGCACAGTTTTCATTTGTATTTATCTGTTCAGTTCCATCTGCTTTCCTCAACTTTATTTTCTAGAGTGCCATTTCCTCTTCCTCATAGAATACGTTGGGTATTGAGGTGTTAAAGTTTCCAAATGTAGTACTTGTGATGAGAAGAGCTTGCTATAGAAACACTGAAAGATCTATTCCATTTCTTTTCTCTTTTGTTGTCATTACAGTTACATTTATAAATATTCTTGGGATGATCTGTCTTGTTGGTTCTCCTGCCAAGCTTTCTGCAACCTCTCCTCCACTGATTTTTTTGTGGTGTTAATGAGGCAATATTGGTCATAAAGTTTTCCATTTTTCTACTCCATAATGATTTGCAAATGAGTGTTTTCTTCTAACCTGGTGCTGCCTTTGGCTAGCTTATCTCTGCTTGACAAGGAAATCAAGTGTTAGAAAAGTGGTCTCTGGGCTCTCTTAGCCTCCTTGTTATGGCAATTGCTTTACAGTGGTTACATTTCTCTAAGAAATGGAAGTAATTAAAGTCAATGTTCTATTCTCATTTTTTTTTTTTTTGGAAAGTCAACAGTATGTTTAAATAGTCTAGGCTGGAGCTGTTGTAATTGCACACAGTATTTTTTTCCATCTCTATCTTTTAAAATATTGCTTTGACTTTTGTTTTAACATTTTTTTGTTTGTTTTTGTTTTTGTTTTTTGGCTAGGCAGTGGGGTTAAATGGCTTGCAGGGTCACACAGCTAGTAGGTGTCAAGTATCTGAGGCCAGATTTGAACTCAGGTCCTCCTGACTCCAGGGCTGGTGCTCTATCTACTGTACCACCTAGCTGCCCTTGTTTTTAACAATTTGATGGTCTGAATGCATTCAGCGGATTCTGAAATGTCTCTCATATCAGTAACTAGTTATTTTCTGCTTGTTAAAATATAGCTAATTTCTTTCCTTTCTTTCTTTTTTTTTTTTTGGTGATGTTGTTTGGAGCTTATCAGTTCTATATCTTCTGACTTTCTCCTTGAGGAAAGTGATCATGATACAGAAGTATGAGACTTTGGAATAACCCACAAATCATTGACTTCTTTCATTTCTCAGTGATGAAACATATTTTCAGACATTTCCCCCTGTCTTTCTCTATGCCTCTTTTTGCATTTTAGTCACCAAATGTGATATTGACTTGCTTTGTAAGACCTTGTCAAGTTGTAAGAACCTCTCTATTCTTTTTAATACTACCTGACTTATTAAAAACACTTTTATCATCCACTATCTTCTTTGAGCATCACAACAATTTTATTATCATTTTACACATGATGATACTGAGACAAAGGAGTGACTCACCTATGGTCACACCCCTAGGAAATGTTAGGGTGGGATTTGAATTCAGGTTTTCTTCTAACTAACCCCATACTCCACCATTCCATGATGCTTCCTGACATCCATTGATGTTCATGATCAGCCTTTTACTTATATTCACCATGAACAATGTAAGGAGAGATGACTAAGGGTCCCATGAAATGAAGTTTCTTTTTGCCTTGAAGCACACAATGAAACCAATATCACTCATTCCGTCATTTGCCTCTCCAAACAGAGCTTATGAGTTTCTTCATTTAGCTGCAAGTTCTTTGTGTCTTCTGGTTTCATTTATATAAAAAATGTCTATGTGGAGGTGTTTAGTTTCAGTAGATATCAATTATGTTGATATGATGAACCAAGATCCTTCTATTTAGAATATCAATAGTTAAACACGGGTAGTTAGGTGACTCAGTAGATAGAGCCTGGGCCTGGAGTCAGGAAAATCTGAGTTCAAATCCGACCTTAGACATTTAGTAGGTATATGACCCTGGGCAAGTCACTTTACCCTGTCTGCCTTAGTTTCCTCATCTATAAAATGAGCCAGAGAAGGAAATGCAGACCACTCCAGTATTTTTGCCAGGAAAACTCCAAATGGGGTCACAGAATCAGACATGACTGAAAATGACTGAATAACAACCAAAATTTATCTTTGTAGATACTCTAAAAATGTGATTCTTAGAACTTTTTGCTTCCTTTTTTTTTGTCACTCTACTATCATGACTTGGAAATGGAAGAGGGCTGCACAGGACTGAGGACCATTTGTTTCATGAGTTACCATGCCCAAAGCCTTAATAAGTTACCTAGTGACCAACTTGCTGGTGATGGATATGATCAAGGCGTGATAATCATCAAACCATCCTGATTATTTTTTTTCTCTTCCTAACATACTCCTCTTTAGAATAAGTTTAGTATAGCTTGCACCAATAAAAAGGTTTGAATTTTCCAGGGAAAAGAAGAAACATAGTTTGATAAAAATCACTCTTCTGGTCTTTCTATCACACACAAGCTTAAATATTTTTCCCATGGGCTCCTTCAGGCAACTCATCTTGGTAATCAACAGATAACTTATCATACAATAGGATTTTAAACTCCAGTTTAATGTGCACCAATGTTAGAAATAGTTTCTAAATAAGTATCTGGCCTTAAGAATTCTAGATATGAAGTATAGCCAGGTCGTCATTGGTGTGAATAATGAATCTCCCCCCCCCACAAAGTGGTCTCATTATTTGAATTTTCTCTGTATATTGCATATTTCTATTGGACTGAAGCCAGTTACCATATTTTGCAAAATTATAACCTTCGTGATAACCAGGAGTTAACTGTGTACAATGCAACACCACGCGAAGGTGATGAAATGCCGGGATCCTGGAGTGCCACTGTTTATTGCAAAACACCCAAAGGATTTTTTTTAAACCATAGCTTTGCAAAGATTTGGAAATAGTACACAACCTGAGCATTCCAGGAAGTGAATTAAGAGACATAGCCTAAAGGAGTGACAAAACCACCGCCACGATCACAGCAACGACAAAATCAGGTCTAAGCATTAAAAGTTACAGCACGATCAGAGATGATCAGCTTGTTTCTGGGCATCCCCATTTAAAACAGATGTGGAAAGCAGGCCAAGGATGCCTTTGCTGGCCACACCCCTGTAATCTCCGTCACTGTCAGCTAGATGGTACCAGGGTATAGATCACTAGATTTGGAGTCAAGAAGACTTAAGTTCCAATCCAGTCTCAGACACTTAATAGCTGGGTAACCCTCAACAAGTCACTTAACCCCTATCTACCTCAGTTTCTTCATATACAAAATGGAGATATTGATACCACCTATTTCCTAGGGTTGCTATGAAGATCGAATGAGATAATATTTGTAAAGCACTTTGCAAACCTTAAAGGGCTTTTTAAGTTTTGACTATTATAATAATGACATGATTATAATATTATTATTACCATGCTCCCCCCTTTTTATTTTTAAAGAAAAACTTCACATAAAGAAGCTTCATACACTACTCCAATGGTACCTGGGGTGGTGTCAAAGCAATAGTTTGTCTTTATGGATCTCCTAGTTCCTTCTCTGAACCCCTCTCTATATCCTGATACTGCCCCCTGGTCCTTGAATCTCCCTGTATGACTTTATCCAGGCTTGCCCTTCCAGGAAATGCTCTATTCAAAATGACCTCTCCTTTAATCTATCCACTCTTCCCTTGCCTGCTTCCAAAGATCAGAGTTTTGAAGAAAGAAATCTGGGTATCTGATGATAGGAATTTGGAGACAAATATGAATGAATGAAGATGTATTTAATCCTCCAGAGGAGATCTATATTTTGAAAGGGAGGCTTTTTAACTTAAATAGATCTCTAATTGAAGTCCTGAATAGGATACTGAAAAATGCAGGACAGAGGTGGTATTTTTTTTTATTATTATAGAATGACACAATCTTGGTGGGATGGAATAGTAATAGAAGCATGTATCTCATTCAAAAGAAACAAATGAAAAAGGAAGAGAGTAGCATTGTATGTTATGAAGCTCTACATACTTCTGGACAAAAAGCCACGAGCATTGATGTAGAAACACTGGTGAGAACGTCTGGGTGAATTGAAAGAGAGAAACAAGGCAAGGAGGTATATTACAGATGGCCCGGCCAGATGGAAGATTGGGATGATGCTTTCCTAACACAGATTACGAAACTGGCACAGAGGCATCATCTAGAGGTGATGGCAGGTTTTGACTATCTGGGCATGTGGTGGAGGTCTCACATTGTTTAAAGCAGAGGATATGATAAATTCCTGCCTTGCTGACAATGCATTGCTCATAATAAGGTAGAAGAAGCAAGAAGGGGAAACTATTACTCAGGGCTTGATTCTGACCAGCAGAGAAGTGGTTGGTGATGTGGAAGTGACAGGAAACTGGAGGGAAAGTGACTATGTTGTGTGGATGTTTAAAAGAATGAAGGGAATGGTGAGCATAATCTGACACGCACCTGAGCCGGTAGGAGGAGACAACCATTGCTACAGAGAGCAGTGGAAGTGAGAGGCAGGAGAGCTGTCCCCCTGGGGGAAACTGAGAGGAAACTTCAGGGCAAGAGGCCAGGTATACAAACGCACCCACACACTCACACCCACACCCACACACAGCCAAAGGTAGCTGAGAGCAGCAAATTGAGGAAGCATTGTAAACTTCATTGAGGTTGCAGTATGGTGCAGTGGAAAAAAATACTGGACATGAAGTCAGGATATCTGGGTGTAACACTTATTGGCTGTATGACAGTGGATAAATTACTGAACCTCTCAAAGCCTCAGTTTTCTCATCTGTAAAATGGGGGAAATGAGACTTGTATTTCCCATCTTTCAAGGTTGTTGTGAGGAAGGGACCTTAAAGTATTTTAGCATGGAAAAGAATACCTTAAAGAGGTAGGTGATAGATTTAAAGGACCTTAAAGTACTCTTAGGGGCAGCTAGGTGGTGCAGTGGATAGAGCACTGGCCCTGAAGTCT
>NW_020945064.1:14802863-14836658 GCF_900497805.2 Vombatus ursinus | reverse complement strand
TGTGTGTGTGTGTGTGTGTGTGTGTGTGTGTGGCAGAACTTGAACTCAGGTCTTACTGACTTTGAGTCTGGCTTTATCCACTATGCCATGTTGCCCCCTTGATACACACATTAAAGCACTGTGTACATGTGAATTATTATTATTGAACTCCTATCCCTGTTTATTTCAGGATTGAGTCCCTGGACCATGTCTCTTTGAATATCCCTCAGGATGCTGTTCTTGTTCTTGGTGCTGATCCTTCTACTCTAGGTCCCACTTTTTCCCTACTTCTGGCCTTTTAGCTCAGAAAATCTGTAATGACTTGTTGTCTCTTACCTGCTTGAGAGCTTCATGGTCAGTGCCTTTTCTTGTTCCCCAACTGGAGAGGCTTCAGTGTGTATCATGAAACCCACTTGGCCTCTGCTCATGGCAGGGCTGGGAGGTACACTATACTACTTTATATATTAGGATAACAGTCTTAAAAGTTCAGAGAAGGAAAGAGGGATGGCAGCATGGGGGGATAGAATGGGAAAAAACTGAGAGAATTAGAGAGAAGAGTTAGAGAGTGAGAAATAGAGAGGAATTAGAGGAATCAGAGAGTAAGAGATAATAAGAAAAGAAAAGAGAATGAGAAAGAGAGGAGAGAGAGATAAGGAGAGCGAGAGAGACAGAGAGAGAGATAAAGAGAGAGATAGATAGAGAGAGAGATAGATAGATAGATAGATAGATAGATAGATAGAGAGAGAGAGAGAGAGAGATGGAGATGAATGGAAGCCAAGTGGGACAGCAGCTGTATCTATTTTTATTTTTTATGTAGTAGAACCCATCTTACAGGGGGTGTTTCTTTGATGAAAAAAATCATGCTTTTAAAATTAATTTATTCAGAAATAGATGATTAGAAATTCCATTTTTGCTTGTTTGCCAGTGGTTATTGTCCACTGGTTCTCAACATTCTTAAAAATGTTTTATTGAGGGGCAGCTAGGTGGTGCAGTGGATAGAGCACTGGCCCTGAAGTCTGGAGGACCCGAGTTCAAATCTGGCCTCAGACCAAACACTTGACACTTACTAGCCTTGTGACCCTGGGCAAGTCACTTAACCCCAACTGCCTAAAAAAACGTTTTATTGATGCTAACCCTCATATCCAAATTTAGTTGTAATTTCCTAATGATTCCTCCTTTCCCATTAGAACCCTCTCTTGTAACAAAAAAGGTATAGAGGAATCCAAGAGAGGCTATCTGACCCAATATGTCTCATTCTGGACCTCACTCTCTCTAGAGGGGAGGGAGGCATGCAGAAGCCACAAGTATTCCTTACATTGTTGTTGTGGTTGAATCATAATCTGATTCTTCATGACCCCATTTGGAGTTTTCTTGGCAGAGATACTAGAGTGGTTTGCCATTTCCTTCTCCAGCTCATTTTAGAGATGAGGAAACTGAGGCAAACAGTCATTACATTGATCAGAGTTCTAATGTATTTCAATGTTGCTTTGCTTTACATTATTGTGTCCTGAACCCTCATCCAGAATGGCTGTATGTCCTCTTTCCTTATATTTGGAAACATTTAGAAATTTGCCCATTCAGGCAGCCCTGAAACATGTTCCAATTTTTATAAGCAGTTAGGTGGCACAGTGGATAGTGTGCTGGGCCTGGAGTCAAGAAGACCTGAGTTTGGATCTGGCCTCAGACTTTCTAGATGTGTGACCCTGGGCAAGTCACTTAGATTCTGCCTACCTCAGTTTCTCAACTGTAAAATAGGAATAATAATTTACCTACCTCACAGGGTAAGGATCAAATGAGATAATATTTGTAAAACCTTCGGCAAATATTAAAGGCCACAATACATGCTAAGTTATCATCATCATCATCATCATCATCATCATCATCGTTGTTACTATTGTCATTTTACTTCAATAGTAAAAGAGCCAAATGTGGCTTAAGATGCTGTTTGGCCATCCCTGATCTGTACGGATCAAAAATCTGTTCCAACAAAGACATTATGACTGAAATCTCTATAGAAACAGAATTTCCAGGTCTAGCCTTTGGTTCATCTATTTCAAGGTAATAAAATTTGAGTATAATCAAGTTACTTGAGCAGTCCCAAGGAGTGAGTTAGTTATAATGGCATTTGAGCTGTACATATTTGTGCTTTAACTCATCTGGGCTGCATCTGTCTTTGGTGTGCTGTGTAGAGCAGTGGCCAAGCCATGACCTTGGGCTCTGCAGTCCTTGAGCAGTAATACAGAAGCTGGGGAGGACTTTCTTTCCTGGAACCTGCCTAGCTCCACTCCCCAAAGGAAGCAATACCTGCAGAGGCTGCTCTGGGGGCCAGGCTGGATTCCACCAAGAGCCAGGGTCACATGTGGCTGCAGTGGTTAGGTAGGTCAGGCTTCCCAGGTGTCTTTCTTATACTATGTATGAGAACAATAGAAAAGACAGCTTGGATTATTTACTTAATCTCCAGAGAGCGCCACAAACTAATTCCTCAGTAGGCATAATCCAGATCTTTTATTACAAATTCAATACATTTCTCATTTAATTAAATCCTCAGCTGGAATATTAATTTACCCATTCACATGTCATTGATCCAATATAAATTTATTATCTTTGATGTAACTCCAAATTTTGCACCAACATTGATTGTCAAAGGGGGTATTACTCAACTCTAGTTTTTTTTTTTAAGGTCCAGATATGAGGAACTCTTTGTCAAAGAATCTCTATTAAAGCTGATTGGCAATTCATCTGTAACTGACCCCGGAGAGTTGCCTGAGGGCACTGAGAGGATCATGAGATCAAAGATTCTCCCAAGATCACACAGCTGTATGTGGAAAAAGCAGGATCTTCCTCGGTCCAAGAATGACACTCTCTCCTCTACATCAGGCTGCCTTTCTCCATGGTAAAATCCAAATCTGTCTCATAGAGATATTTTTCTCTTAAAATGTTGTTTTGGGATAATAATTTGGCATTTTTTGTGTTGTATATCATATACCAATAAGTGGTACAGTAGAATAGAGCAATGGACTTGGAGTCAGGAAGACCTGAGTTCAAATCTAGTCTCAGACACATACTGCCTGTGTGACCCAGGGCAAGTCGCTTTGTCTGCTTCAGTTTCTCCTGTGAAAATGGTAATAATAATAACACTTGACCTCCAGGGTTGTTGTGAGGATCAAATGAGATAATTTGTGAAGTGCTTAGCACAGTGCCTGGTACATAGTAAGTGCTATAGAAATGTTAGCTATTGCAGTTATTATTATTATTTCACTATTTTTATTATTTCACTATTATTATTATTTCACTACTATTATTTCACTATTTATATTTTTGGTGCACAAATTCTCTGCAATAATTTTTGGCAACAGAGTGGACATGACTGGTATCTCCAACTGTTTGAAGAGCTGTCCTATAGAAGATGGATGGAATTCATGTTGTTTAGCTTTAAGGAGTAGGATTCAGACTGATGGGCAGAAATTATAGGGAGGTAGAGTTTGACTCAATATAAGAAATAATTTCTGAGAAATTAGAACTATTTGAAAATAGAAAGGATTGTACTAGAAAGCAATGACTTTCCATTACTGAAGTGTTTAAGTAGGCAGTGGAGAATGAGACATACAGTTTTAGACATGACCTTGCAGGAATTTGCTTTGCTTGACCATACCTGTTTATTATAAATAAATTCCTCTCTCCCTCCTCCCTCCCTCCCTCCCTCCCTCCCTTCCTTCCTTCCTTCCTTCCTTCCTCACTTCCTTCCTTCCTCCTTCCCTTTCTCCCTCCCTCCAGTGTAGGGAGAGGTAGGAGGAAGAGAAAATCAATGCTTATTAATTAAAAAAATAGATAAAATTTCAAAATAGAAGATGGAAGACTACTTTTCAAGGATATTATAAAAGTTAATCTATGCTGGAAGCAAAGCATTGGATTAGATAATCTTTAAAGTCTCTTCTACTCTGAAATTCTATTTCCTTTGAGACTACGAGACAGATTTTGAAGAGAAATCTAACCTGTCAAACACTGGTTGATAGGAGGGACTTAAATCCAAAAGAAATTCACCTTTTTAATGGGTCCAGAAAGAAAGGACTGGAAGATTAAGATTTCTAGAATTAGGTAGCAGTTACCCATACCCTGGCAATCATTTAGTGAGACTAATCAATGCATAATGGAACCATGATTATTTCCCAGAAATGAATTATGTACAGATAGCCTTGATTCATATTTTAATGAAATATAATTAAATAGCAGAACTTTCCATGTACATGGCTCCTGAGATTATTAGGAATAAACATTAGCCTCTGTTCTAATCATTTACATGACTCAGACTGGTCCATAAATTGCTTCCTTGAATTGGATTTTGAAGCTCAAAGGAAAAAGGCAAAGGTGAATCAGATGGAATGGTTAGGGTTCCTACTGTTCTCTCTTTCATTCCTACCCCAAGCACAGGTTGGAGTGCTGTAGGACCTTTGCTGAAGGACCTTAGTTCATGTGTGCAGAGAGAAGACCCATTTTTTTTTTTTTGGTCATCATTGACACCTGATATATTGCCTACCAAGGAAGGTGTGTGTGTTTTAACAAAGTCCTCTCTTGGCCATGTCTGTCCTGGATTTTAATAGTGTAATATTTTCAATGAACTATTTAAACCTTATCAATTGGGAAAAGAATACAGATGAGAGCCCTCAGGCAGTCTGCTGGCACAGGGCCAATAAGAACTGAACTCTTGGGAAGTCCTTAGACATTCTGGAGTTCAGAGATACCTGGTTACCCAAAGAGCTTGGCTGAACCTGAGCACCAGCCTGGCCTACCCTGGCCCTTTTGTCACCTTGCCCCAGCTCCCAGAGTTTGGGCCAGTTCTGTCATTCAGGGAGGTGTCCTCAGAAGACTAGTTTGGGCCCAGTTTGGTCTAGGCCTTCAAGCCCTGAGCCCCATCCAAATCCTCTCAACAGAGGATGAAGGGAAAAGACCATCCTAAGTCTTTTGGGATCTGGTGGAACCAGTAATCCTGGACAAGACCCCTGCCTTTGGGCTTACTCTGGAAGCTAGAGTCTTGTTACTGGACTGACTGGCTATATGTGACTTATATAAAAATCAAGTGTTTATTAATACCTGACTATATACTGAGTCTGAAATGCAGAAAAGGCACGGCAAGGTCACTGTGGGGAGGAAGTGAGGGAATATGTGCATCAGTGAAGAGATGAATTACAAACCACCCAAACCAGAAGCATGGTGGTGCAGAAGGAAGAGCATTGCATAGGGATAGAAGAGGGTCAAGGCCTGCTTCAGCCACTGGGTAACTATGTGGCCTTAGATGAGTCACTTCTCTCTGGGTCTCTGTTTCCTCTTTTTGTAAAATGAGAGTTGGGCTAGATCACCTAGAGTCTGTGAACTTGCTTTTAAAAAATCTTTTTAATAACTGTTTTTCAATCCAATTAGTTTCCTTTGTAACCCTACATATTTTATTTTATGAATTTAACCACACAATTCTGAGGAGTCCACAGGCTTTTGCCAGCTGTTGCCAAAGGCACCCATGACACAAACAAGGTTAAGAACCCCTGTTAGATGAGCTCCTAGTTCCCTCTCAATGCTGGCAATTGATGAACCCAGAAGAGGATTTCCTTCTGCCTTTCCCTGGCAGGAGACATACCAAGTTTTTCCTGTTTTTCCTGGAGGGAAAGGACAGTGCTGTGGCACGTGCTGGGTGCCATCCCCATGAGTGGAATAAAGTACTTTCTTGAGTGTTCATGTCACAAAAAACATGTGCAGGACCCAAAGTGTCCCATGTGAGTAAGGGTTTATTACTGGAGCCAGTGAGGTATGAATGAGGTAAGGCTTCACTGGTATTACCATTTACAGGGAGAGATTAGAGGCAGTGATGGTTGGCAGAGAAAATACCCATAGACTGTTCCTGTTTTGGATTGGAGGGTAGGAACTATGGATCTGAAAACCATGTCTGAAGATAGGTTTAATGGGCCTGACCCAACTAGGTATTGCTGCAACCCAGACAGAGCCCGTCAGCTCCTTCCAGACTCGTGATAGTGACTGACATAGCCAATGATATATGACGGCACAGACTAAACAGCTAGTTCCACACTTCACTGCCAGAACAAAGTAGGATTCCAAAGCCAATGCTTTTGGAAAATGGAATGGACAGAGTCCAACAAGAGACATCTTCTAATCCTCCTTCCCTTACGAGAACACTGACCCCAGCAAAAGGTCTTGTTTTTCAGAGGAGTTTTCAGCAAGATTGGAAATTGTCATGCATGGAGATTGAATCCTTTCCGCATTTCATTAGGGATCTGGATGCATTTAATAGTATCACAAAGATGCTGAATGAATAAATGCAAAAAAAATCCTTCCCTGGCTTGGGACCCCCAGGATCTAATATTCCCAAGCCAGTGTATAGCTTGGAGCCTTTTCATTCATATCTCAACCTGAATGTCCCACTGGCGCTTCTGAAATTGATATTATTATAGGATCATAGATTTAGAGCTAGGATGGACCTCAGAGACCATGTAGTCTGACACCATCACAGGTTAAGGGACTTGTTAAAGATGACACAGATAGCAAGTATCAGAGCTAACATTTGGACCCATGACCTCTAACTCCAAACATGGTGCTCTTTTCACTGTATGTGGCTACCTCATTTTACCCCTGAACAAGCTCCTCCATGGTTGCCACCACAGTTCACCCAGTTTCCCACATTCAGAACTATGGTGTTATTGATGACTCTTGCCTCTTCTTTCTAGTTACCTGGTCCTGTCAGTTCTATCTTTGTAATGTCTCTGGTGCTTCTCCCTTCCTCTTTATTCCCACAACCAGCCTAGAAGGGGCCCTCATTATCACTACTTGCCTGGACTATTGAAATAGTCTCCTAACAGGTCTTCCTGCCTTCATTGTCTCTTCCTTCCAGCCCATTCTATTCATGGCTGCCAGATAAAATCTTTTTTATGCTTAGATCTAATTATGTCACTCTTTTGCTCAAAATCCAGCAATGGTTCCCCATAGCCTGGCCTTTAAGGTCTTCTACAAGCTTGGTGCCATCCTACCTTTCCTTATCCCATACTGTTCTCCTCCACGTATTATATGCCTCAGCTAAGTTGGACCTTTTTCTTTCTTATTTTTTTTATACCACCTCTACGTCTTTGCTCACATGGTTCTTTGTGCCTAGAGTGGCATGACTCTTACTTTTACTTCTCCATCAACCCTTACCACATATTGAATTCTTATCATCCTCCAAAGCCCAACTCAAAGACCATTTCTATTAAGAAGTCTTCCTCGAACCCTCCCCTTCCTTAAAGCTGGCAATGACCTTTCCATGCTTTCAGACCTCACAAAGCACTTAGTTTTTCACCTCTGCTGTGTGTAATTTTGTATTACAATTGTTTTGGTGTGTGTTGTCTACTAGGTTGCAAATTCCACAAAAGCAGGACCATATGTTATATAGGTCTTGTATTCTCTTCCCTCTTCCCCATCCAGTGTTCTGCATTTAACAGCATGCACTTAATATATTTACTGAATTGAATTTTCACTGAAAATTTTTCCATTTCCTTATTTATGAAGCAATGCCATAAATTTAACTAATGGTTAAATAGATGGTATATACTCACAAATAATTAGTGTGTAAATTTTATGGTAAACAGATTTATATATAAGTATATATATAATATATAAGTATATATATACATATGCATATACATATATATATATATACACATACAATATAAGTAGGATTTAAATATAGTATAACCTGGTCTTTGAGCATGTTCAGTTTTCCTAGCATGGAGTCTCTTGTGTCATTTACCTCATGGGTGGGGTAGTCTCTTTTGGTTGGCTACCTGCAATTTTAAAACTGTTGAGACTAAGCTGGTCTCTCGGTTTCTGCCATCTTTCTGGCCACTCCTAGCTGCTGTACCCAGTTGAACCCCTAAGAGGGGAAGGATTTCCTTTTATCCTGCTGGGAAAAATGTATCTAGGGATGTTTGTTTCTATTCTGTGCTGTTTGTTCTCAGTTTCAGGGCCCACAGGTAATCCCCACAAACCATGGTCACTTTGGAGCCAGGATTGCAGGTGGCATGGAGGGCAGGGGATTATATATCCCACAGGTTGGGGGAATAACTTTCAGAATTAAACGTCCTTTATAAAAGCTCCACTGTATTATAACAGTAGTGTCCTTTTTCACTCACTGACACACACACTCACACACACACACACACACATTTATGGTAAAAGTCTCAAGGCCCTCGTACAGGAACTAGCCCATTTTCATGTATGTTTTGGTAGGTCCCATCTGCCCAAGAGTACTGAAAGGTTTAAATCTGATTAAAACCAAAGTTAATTAAAACAAAACAAGACAAAAAACCCTCCAACACACAGAGATAAAACACTTAAAGTACATTTTTAGATAGTGAGCTAAAAAAATCCATGACCTTTAAAAATTTCATTGAGCTAAAAGCAGGGAGACTTTTATTAACTAACTAGTAAGTAAAGGTGTTTAATAAACAGTCATTCAAATTCAGTTTCTGAAATCTTGTTTTAGAGTTTTTCCGCTCTTGGTCAAGCCTGCGGCCTAGAAGCAGGGGCTAACCTGGAGGAAAAAGTGCAGGGAAGCAATTTCCAGGCTTTCCGCAGTAGTCTGCATCTGTTCAGAGGCAGGGAGACAAAATCTAAGTGAGCAGTGACAGAGACGGCCAGGGCTGCAGTCCTCTTTCTTCCTTCTCACCCTCCCAACATCAGGCACTGGAGGACACTCATTAGAAAGCTTTCTTCTTCCTTACATGCCCCAGCTCCTGCTTTTCTGGACCACACTGAACAAATCCTTCTTTTTCTCAGTCCCACAGCTGTCTCAACAGCCTGCTCCTGCTTCCCATTCAACAGGATATGCTGTGAAGCAAAATAATTGGCTTTTGTATTCAAGGGATTCTCACTAGAGAAATCTAACACTTTCTTCCTCTTTGGGGGTTTGGGCTTGATTTTATTTTATTTTTTAAAGTTGAAAAACATTTCATCTCCTGTTAAAAAAATAAAGGCTGCCTGTGCTATAATAAATGACAAGGGGGGTAGTTTAGAAAAACATGGCAAGATCTCTACGAACTGATGCAAAGTGAAGTGAGAAGAGCCAGGAGATCATTGTGCACAATAACAGCAATGTTGTAATGATGATCAACTGTGAAAGACTTGGCTACTATGATCAATACAACAATTCAAGACAATTCCAAGGGACTCATGAAGAAAAAGGTTATCCATCTCCAGAGAGGGAACTGATGAACTCTGAGTATAAACTGAAGTATAATTTTCTTACTTTATTTTTCTTGCTTTTTTGCAACATGGTTAACAAGGAAATATGTTTTGCACAATTTCACATGTATAATCAATATTATATTGCTTGTCTTCTCAGTGGATGGGGTAGAGGGTGGGAGGGAGGGAGAGAATCTGGAACTCAAAATTTGAAAGAAAAGAATGCTAAAAATAAATAAATAACCAATTGAAATGTTTAAAAAAACATAAAGGCTGTTTGCAGTGAAGGCTCACTGAGAGATTTCTCCCCAGGTTTGTTGGCTTTAAAGAATCTGATGTAAGAAGCACTTGCAACAGAGGTACTTAAGATAGTCTGGTTTTGAGATTTATCCTGCCCTTGTATCAGACCTCAGTCATCTCCAATGTGAGAGAACCTCCTGGTCAATTCACTTCCTTGGGATCTTAAAAGCTCAAGGATTTGTCCTTGATCTCCTTCTCCTCTTCTTGTTTATACGGGTCAGCTTAGTCACTCTTGTGGGCTGTGGGTCGCTAGCTTCTAGAATCAGATAACACTCAAAGTGACTGGTTCCACAGTGCCTCTTCATTAAGCACTTCTGTTGATAGTCTCAAAAGGGATATTTGACCAATAATATAGCCTGAGCCTTTGCTATACTCATTCTTTACTTAGTTTCTCTATTATAGTAGGCAACATTATTTTATCACTAGTCTCTCAGTGGAAGAAAAATACTTGTCTTAGTTTTCAGCTCTATATTGTGCTTTAGTCAACAGTTCCAATCTATTCGCATACCCAGCAGCATGGAGTCATGGGAAGAGTCATGGATTAGACTTGGGGGATTTAGGTTCAAATATTGGCCCTGATACTATCGCTGACTATGGGCAGGTCCCTTGACTTCTGAGCCTCAGTTTTCTCATCTGCAAAATGGTGGATAATACTGCTTGTGCTACTGATCTCCCAGAGCAGTTGTAAGGTAAAGGTTTAACCATATGAATGAGCTAGGTAGCTCTCTTGGCATCTGCACTTTCCCTTCTCTACTTATGACCATAGCCTGCTAATAGATCATTTTAGTTTCTTCTTTGGCAGCTGCCACCTCTAGCACTGCCAGTGCCTAGCTGTTGCTATGGCTGGTTTTTCCCTCTATTGATTTGAACACAATTTTCAAGGATGGCTGTATGTCAGGCTTTGCTTGCCAGAAGCTATTGCTTCCTCCTTTCCACATACTTTTGGCCTCACATAAGTGTTTTCAGTGATCTGATCATACTTGCAAACCTCAGGTTAGTCGTATCGGGATTGCTTCTTGCCCCAGTAGAAACCAGCCAAAGGATGTGAGGAAGAGAATTTCTTAGGTATTAAATTCTTTCTTGGTGCTGGTGTCTAGTTTTCTTCCTTGGTTTATCCTTTTTCTTCAGTTTCTTAGGATTTCCCAGTTCCTGACTATTGTCTTGAACTTTCTGATCTCTTGACTTACTCTGTCTACCCTCCAGTGTTTGTGCCCTCCCAGGTCCAAAATGTCTAACTAATCTGACCAGTTGCTTGTTCCAACCATCAATATTTGTAGATAGCTTGACAGACTACTTGCATTAGTTTTCAGCTCAATCTTGTCCCTCAGTCTATACTTCCAATTTTGTGTTGTTGACATTATTGACGATGTTGTCATGTCCAGCAGCATGACCTCATAGGAAGAATGATGGGATCAGGGTTGGGAGATAGGGGTTCAAAAACTGACTCTGATACTATCTGTGAGTATGGGCAAACCACTTGGCTTCTGCCCTATCGCCTCACTCTGACCTTATTGGAACTGAACTCATTCTAACTCTGGATGCTTATCTGGTCTCTGACTCCATAACTCTACCTTTACTACTATCTTCCAGGACCTACCTTTATCTTCAGAACTGTCTCCAGCTCCTAGACTCGTCTACTCCCTGATCTGCCATCTGAGATCTACTGCTGTCCATAATCCTGGTGCTGACACTGTGTGGGAAACTTTCATTTTTTTTTGTAAGCAGGTGCTTGCATTCTTGTAGTCAAGTGATATGGGGGGAGGGGAGGAGGGGAGGTTAGATATGTAAAGGGATAGGCAGGAAGTGAAGGGATGGCATTAGGAAATGTGGGTGGAGCCAATATTAATTCTGAGTTTTGAAAATAATTTTCAAGGCTGCTCTTGCACATGGCTGCCATCTCTATGACTCCTACACAGTACTTTGCTGGGATTAAAACTACTGGCTGACACTTCAAACACATGCCTACGCTGCTGCTTTGGTGCTTCACTACCAATTTGAGAAGAGATGCTTCTTGCTTCAATAAATATCCTTCTTCTACTCCTGAAGTTTCTGGAGCCCAAGATTAGCTACTCACAACTTCCTCTTAGCTGCCCCCTAGGTCCAGGACAATAGTCCTTTTGGATGCCTGCACTAATTGACTGTTGTGATTGGGAAGATTAAAGTTGCTTTCTGAATGAATATTTATATGTCAGGAAGACTAGGTTTTGAATTTTGCCACAAGCACTTAAGAGCTTAACTCTCCACAAATCACTTAAGCTTTTGGATCTTTGGTTTTCCCATTTGTAAAGTGGAGATAATAAAATCACTATCTCACAGGGCCATTGTGGGTATCAAAGGAGATAATATGTACAAAGTGCTTTTTAAACTTTCAAGCAATATATAAAAGGGCAATTATTATTATTATTTCTCCCATTATCTAGACCAAGGATTCTTAACCTTTTTTTTTTTGTATCATAGATATTTTAGGTAAAGGAAGCCTATGAACCCTTTCTTACAATTATGCTACTGAATGCATAAACTGAAATACATAGGATTATAAAGGAAATCAATTATATTGAGATAAATATATAATTTCCACCCCCCATCCAAGTTCACAGTTCCCCTGAAATCTATTTTGTGAATCTCAAGTTAAAACCCCTGGTCTAGACAGTTTGGGAAGTTTTAACATCATCATTTCTAACACCAGTAGAGTGGGGAAAGTACACACATTTATTGGTGAAATGTGACCTTCCAAAGGCCTAATTCTAGAGCATCAGCATGGGAGCTGGAGAAAGAGAAGGCAGCTGTCCTGATTTTCATTCCAAGGCTTTTTTTCTCCTGGCGTGTGTCACTCTGGATCAGTACCAGGGACAGCAGCATTGTCCTCTAACACAAGCCTATCTGAAGAATGAGTGAGTCTATTCCTCCAGTCCTAGGCCAGAAAGGCTGTATTCAAATGGACTCCATTTGGCGACTGGCCTTTTGCTTTGGGTGTTGGTTAGGAACTGAATGCAGGTTTTTTCAGTAGGCCCCAAAACAGAATCCTCAGGGTCAGCAGAGCAAGGTAACCCATTACTCCAGAGTCAAAGTAAAGGCCTTTTAAAAAGAGACCCATTGTTTCCAAGCTTCATTTCCTGGAATCATCAGCATGGGACTTCACTGATTCCATGACAAAAGAAATAGGATCTTAAGGATGATAAGGTTCAGCTGCCTCATTTTTACAAATGAAGAAACTGAAGCCCAAACAGAATAAATGATTTGCCCAAGGTCACACAGTTAGCACATGGTAGGCACTTAATAAATGTTTATTGACTGAATGAATGGTAGAGGTGGACCTACATATCCTGACTCACAATGTAATGTGTGTTCTATTTATCTTGAGCAGTCATTCTGAAGGCTGCACAGGTGTGATCGATAGAAAGCTAACACTGAATTACTGACCATGGAAGGATGCCATCACCAGGGCTCTTATTGGCTTCATCTCTGGATGAGAAAGCAGGCTCTATCTTTATCACAGGGCATCACAATCACCATAGACCTCAAATGGATTATTAGAAGTCAACCAGACTCCAGATCCATGCCTTGCATACTAAGGAAGCTAAGATTCCATCTATTAGGCTCTGCCACTTTCCATCTCTGTCCCATTTTCCACCTGCTTTCCTTTTTCTCAGCTCCTAGTTGACAATTTATCCATTTTCTTTGCTTTACTGATCCCTACCTCCATCTCTGGCAGTTCTGTATCTCTATTCTTCCTTATTAGGAGAGGAATCAGCTTCTCTAGGAAACTTCTCAGCCTTTGAATCCATCAATATCTGCTACTGTCCTCAATTTCCTTATGTTTCCCTTCCTTGTCACTACTCTGACTCCTCTGGGAGATGGCAGGAAGTTAAATTATGCTAATAATTTATCCCAATCCTAAATCTTCTGTTCTGATCCTACAGAAATGTTCAAGAAGTTGAGCTTCAGTACCACCCACTCCAAATCTTTTCAACAGAAATAATTTGGTAAGTCTCAGAACAATTAGGAGAAAGTCTCAGGGTAGAAGGAAAGAGGTTAGGTAGGCTCAGCTTGCTCTTTGAAAAGTTGACTGTAGTTAGTATTTCTTCCTTCAATAGATATTGACATTATAGCCTTGGACAAGTCATTCCCAACTCCCCACCTAGAGAGATGGATATATCTAAGATAGGGCTGTTACCTTTCTTCTCCTTCTTCCCCTTAAGCAATACATAGGAAGGCTGGACTTTACTCTGCAAATAGGAGGAGTCTGTATACATGTTCACCACCTCTTTGTATAACCAAAAGCCCTACAAATGAGGCAAAAACAGGAAAATACCTTGCGCAGGGCCAAGGGTAGAAAATCCTTTGACTCTTAGGCTCTCTTGTCTTTCCATGGCTTGCAAAAAGGCAATTGTTTTAAGAGGAAAAATAATTGCTACAAGACAATGCAGAGCAGATTTAGAGTCAGATTACCTACATTCTTCTATTAGGCCTGTCATTTACTAGATGTTTGACCTTAGGTAATTCACTTAACTTTTTGGGCCATAGTTTCCCCCTCTGTAAAATGAGAGGATAGACCTAGACGATCTTTAAGACCTCTTCTAGCCTTTGAGCTGAGGTTACTTAGTAATGGGATTTAGAGCTGGAAGAGACTTAAGGTTAGCTAGTTCAAATTACTCCTTTAATGGATGAAGAAACCATGGAAGGTAAGTGACTTGGCCAAGGTCAAACATCTCCTTCCTGGCAGCACTTCTGATTCTTCCAGATTTCACCATCGAACTCCCATGTGGGTACCTTTCTTCCTTCCTCCACCCATTCAAACTCCTTTCATGTGTTGTCTTCCCCCAATATAATGTCAGATCCTTGAGGGCAGGGACTCACTTTTTTTTTGTTTTTATTTGTATCTCTAGTGCTCAGACCATTACCCTGGACATAGTAAGCACTTAATAAATGCTTGTTACCTGCCTGCCATATTGGAAGTAGCACAGCCAGTGTTTGAACTTGGGCCTTTTTGGCTCCAAATCCAGTGTTCTTTAATTATACTATGCAGCTTCTATGTACCTTATAGGAGGCAGTTTGATGTAGTGGTTAGAACCAGACTTGAAGCCAGAAGGACATAAGTTCAAATTCTATCTCTGAATACTCTGGCTATGTGACCCTGGGCAAGTCACAACCTTCCTCTCTCTCAGTTTCTTTATTATAAATGGTGATAAAAATTTGCCTCCTAGGGTTATTGTGAAGATAATATAAGGTAATATTTGTAAAATACTTTGCAAACCTCAAATGCTAGCTATTATCACTACTACCACCATTATTATTCAGATCAGAAATGGATTTATTTCTTGGCAAGGGAATAACATACTACTATGTTTGTGCATTTTAGAAGGACTGCTCCATGAAGACACAGGCTGAGTTTGTTTTCCGAATGACCTAAAGCTACCAGGTATGGAAATCAACATTATTCTACATACTAGAAGAATGTTAATTAGAAGATCCCTTCAGGAGATATTAAAGATTGACAGTTGATGGGGGAACTCAGAATGACAATAATGATAGCTATCCTTGAGCATCATTTGTCACTTTAAGATTCACAAAGCATTTTCTCCCAACTACCCTGTTGATTCTGTGTTAATGACCAAGAAAATGGGGCAGGGGTGCTGGTCATTAGACTCTCTTCTGGAGAACATAGCAGTTCAGAATAATAGTGGCTGACATTCGCATAGAACCAGAAATGCAGTAACTCATTTGATTTTTACCATCTCTCACCTAAGGTAAGGAATGCAGGCCTTATGATCTCCATTTCACAAGTGAGAAAACTGAGGTTCAGAGGAATGATTTGCTCAAGGTCACATAGCTTTTTTTTTCTTCAAGTCATCAAGTGTTTATTAAGTGCCTACTATGTACTAAGAGCTGGGGTTCAAAGAAAGGCAGAGACAGTCTTTGCTTTCAAGGAACTTGGGGTTTAATGAGAAAGAAGATAATGTGCAAACAATTACATACAAACAGGAGAACTGAGAAAACCCACTGAGATGAGTAGTTAAAGCATCTTCAAAGAGATGGAAAAGAAAAACTGAGGCCCCAGAGATAGGCAGAGGCTTTCCCATGGTCACAGAGAGTTTGTGCCAGAACCAGGAACTTCTGCCTCCTGGAACCGCACTCTTTTCACTGCAGAGAGGTCCCATAGTTAAGAAGTAGAGCTTGACCCAAGGCCTTCTAGAGCCAAGGATCAGGTTCTTTCCATTACACCACTGTCTCCAACCAGTTTTGAGGATTCAGTCATTTAATCACCAAGAATTTATCAAGCACCTACTCTGTTCCAAGCGCTGTCTTAGTTGCTGAGGATACAAAAGCAAAAAAGGAATATGGTTGCCCTCAAGAGGCTTATGTTGGGGGGCGGGCAGAGAACACAACATGCACACAGAATAGTAAATACAAATATAGAAACAAATAGAGCCTGAACTAAGCTCGTGTCACATTAGTGGAGAGAAGGGGTGATGCAAGATGCAACGGGTGTTGTAGAGGCCAAATTGAGAAGATTTAGTAACTGATTGCTTACAAGGGGTGAGGGAGAGAGGGAAAAGTCTAGGATGACCTTGATCTAGCAAACTTGGGTGACTAGAAGCATGGTGATGCTTTTGAAAGAAATAGCAAAGAGCAGGGAGATAGTGAGGTCTGTTTTGGACATGTTGAGTTTCAAATGTCAATGGAACATTCATTTGCAAATGTTCAATAAGCTTGATGTAGGGATGAGCTCAGGAGAGAGACTGGAGCTAGATATATCTGTCTGGGAGTCACCTGCAGAGAGATGATAATTAAATTCGTTCAAGCTGACCTATTCCCCAAGAGAAAGATTACCTTTATTTAAGGATAGGGGCAATCATTGAGGAGTTGATGGGTTTATGGGACCTGAACCTCAAAAAGGAAAAGACCCTCAGTCCTTGAACTTTCCCACACTTTGCCTTGAACTTTCCCATACATTTCAGCAGCCCAGATCTCTGGCTTGCCTGAGGCATCTGGCCCATCCTCCTCAATAATCCTTTTAACTGTCCTTTCATTGTGGACTTCTGACCCAGCCCAGCCTTTAATTGTCTGTTACCTCTGGACCACCCCAGGCTACTTGCCATTCCTTAATGCCATCCAAATTTTCTCACTGTTTTTTTCTCTTTTCTGTATAAAAGTACCAATCTTGTGGGGAATTACAGGTGGCAGACACTGCATGCACTTCCAGACTCATTTGATGTGTTGGCTGTTATTATAGAACTACTATTTTCTCCTCTTTTTAAAAAATAATTTATTACAAGTGAAGGCTCATTGCGGGAGGGACATATCTAGGAATGAACATTATTTTTTAAAAAATTATTTTCATGTTTAAGGTTTCTATTCTAGTATAGGTATGAGGAGGGGTAGTGACTTTTTAAAAAATGTCTGTTATTTCTAAAATTTCCTAAAATTATCATCTCTCAGATGCTGAGACTGTTATGCCATTTTCATTCTTTGTTATCCTGAGTGCCTCGTATAAAAAGTTCAACACATAATTAACAAATGCTTATTGATTACTAGCTTCTATTTCCTCCTAAGACCTATAGAGATGAAACTTCCTTGAGAGACAAGAATCAGGAGGGAAATTAACAGTAAATGTCTTCAAAAAAGTCACTCATATCTGTAAGCATCTCTTATGAAAGATACCCTATCTCTCTTATACTTCTACAAACATGGGAAGGGAGTACATTTTCTTATCTCTTCTTTCAAGGGCAGGCTTGGTGAGTATCAGAGGGATCTGGGTTAAAGCTAGTCTTTAAGAAAAAAAAAGGGGTGGCTAGGTGGCACTGTGGATAGAGCTCTAGCCTTGGAGTCAGGAGAACCTGAGTTCAAATCCGGCCTCAGACATATGACACTTACTAACTGTGTGACCCTGGGCAAGTCACTTAACCCCCGACTACCTCACCAAAAAGCAAAACAAAACAAGAGAAGCTTTCAGAGATTGAAATTTTACATTCCCTTTGGGCAGAGCACCCACAAGTAAGAGTGTGATACTGTATGTAGACAGAGGGAAGGGAAATGGAAGGAAGGAAAGAAAGAGGGAGGGAGGGAGGCAGAGAGGAAGGAAGGAAGGAAGAAAGGAAGGCATGCTGGCTGTGTTGCTAAACTGGCCAGTTCCACTTTGATTCCCAGTGGGCAGCTCCTTTTGACTAAGTAAAGGGGCCATTCTCTGCCTCAATTCTTATTAAGCCTTAATCACTGAATGGGTGTTGCTTCAGTCAAACTGAGACCTGTTAAAGACCTTAGCTTGAAAAGGTCAATGTCTCCCACTGAATCCTGGGCCATCTCTAGTTGTTCTGATCTATATCTGGCCACTGGACCCAGATGGCCCAGGAGGAGAAGGTGAGGCTGGTGACTTTGCACAGCCCTCCCTCACTTAAATCCAATTCACTTGCATGTCATGGCATCACTTCCCTGGTGTCATGGTCCTCTTCGAGAATGAAGGACAAACAACAACCAATCTTGTCCTGATCAAATTTGAAGTTTTGCTAGAAATCTTGCCCACCCAATCAACGTATAATAAACCTTGTTACTCTGACTGAAAGAAGGCTTGAGTGGTCAAATTCTTTTGAGGCAGACCCGCCCTGTACCCTTGCATTTTGGGTTTCCTAGCATCCCAAACTGCAACAGAATCATTTTACTGACTTAAAATGTTCCTCCTCAATTTGCAGCTAGTATAGTCCCCTTGAAGAGTAGTAAAAGGTTGGTTACTGAGAACAGCATACCCTAGGGAGAAATGAGTAAATTCTATTCCTGACATCCATTCTCCCTTGGGCTAGATCCACACTATCTGACAATAATCTGAATATAAAGAATTAAATTCTCTGCCACTCTCTTGCCCCAATAAGTAAGCTATATGGGACACTGGATAGAGCATTGGACCTGAGTCAGGAAGTTCTGAGTTCAAATCCTGCTTCAAACATTTATTAGCCATGTGACCCTGGGCATATCATTTAAACTCTCTTTGCCTTAGTTTCCTCATCTGGGAATAAAAGTAGTACCTACCTCACAAGGTTGTTGTGAGGATAAAAAATGAGACAATATTTGTAAAGAGCTTAGCAAACCTTGAAGTGCTATTATTAAATTGCTAGCTATTATTATTTACATGTATGTGTCAACATTTCCTACAAAGAATGCCTCTTTGGGGCCATAAAGACAAAAACCAGACAGATTGCTCCTTCCATTGTAGCGATGAGCACACCGGGAGGAAATTCCTTTCTACCTGCTTCCCACAGTGAACTCATATCCCCATCTTCTAGTTCTCATGTTCTGCGGCATGCTCTCACTAATTATCCAACATTACAATATCTCAACAAGGAGAAACCAAACCTTTTGCAACATACCGAAAATTGTCATGCAGCAATCTTCCTTGAAAGGAGTGAGGGTCCACTCAGTGCTGCACCATATGAATCCTGCAAGATACAGAACATAGGTAGAATGAGTTCATTCAGGCAGGAAAACAATTGCTTGCATTTATATAGCACCTAATAGTAAGCAAAACAGTTTCCTAGCGAACTTCCCTGGGTACAGAGGCAGTGTGTTGTGGTAGAAAAAGTATGGGATTTGATGTCAGAGTTGTTGTTAAGTTGTTTCAGTTGGGTCTGACTCTTGTTGACCCCACTTGGGGTTTTCTTAGCAAAGACACTGGAGTGGTTTGCCATTTCCTTCTCCAGCTTATTTTACAGATGAGGAAACCAAGGCAAACAGGGTGAAGTGACTTGCCAGCGTCCCCCAGCTAGTAAGTGTGTAGAGCCAGATTTGAACTCTGGAAGATGAGTCTTCCTGACTTCAGGTTGGGTGCTCTGTCCACTGCCCCATCTAGATGCCTTTGACATCAGAGGATTTGGGTTCAAATCCAGATTCTGTTACTTATTACTGTGTGACCTTGGGTAAGTCACAACTTCTTTGAGCTTCAGTTTCCTTATCTTTAAAATGAGGGAGTTAGACTAGATTCCTCTCTAAGGACTCTTTTTGCTTGCCATGATTTTTCAGGGAACCCACAGTTGAGGTAGTTTATGTGCAAATGTTATCTCCATTTTACAGATGAGGAAAATGAGGCCAAGGAGGTTAAATGCCTTGGCCATAGTGACACAGCTTAATAAGTAGAAGAGTCAGCACCAACTCAAAGCCAGGTCTTCTGACTCTCAGACTCTTATCTTTTGTAACACACTGCCTCCCTTTTGGCTAATGAACGTGTGTGTTTTCCCTGGGATTTGATACAAAATATTCCCGCCCCCCACTTTTCTTTTATAAGTCTGATGACTGATATTTACTTGAGCTCTATGATTCTATTTTAAATATTAGAAAAGGGGAATATCAGTGTTTTATATTTCATTTGCTTCATAATCTCTTCTCTGGGTAAAATAATACTAATTTCTTTACCTTTCTGCCTAGGTCTGACTTTCTGACTCTTTAATAATATTGAAACACACACAGCATAGATGCTTAGGATGTGTTTGTTAAATTCAGTTGTGGCTTTTCTGGAAGCTTGAAACTCAGTCAATACACATTTTATATTATGCACTAGACACTGTGCTAAGCTCTGGGGATACAAGATAAGTAAAAGACAGTTCCTGCTCTCAAGGAGCTCACAATCTAATAAGGAAGACAACACATGAACTACTATGTACAAACCAAGCTATATACAGGATAACCTGGAAATGCTTAATAGAGGGAAAGCTCTAGAGTTAAGAGGGATTGGGAAAAGCTTCCCATAGGAGGTGGATTTTTAGCTGGGACCTGAAGGAAGCCGGGGAAGCCACCTGGGGAAGCCCAAAGTGGAGTACACTAGTAAAGATTTGGCCAAGGTTAAATATAAAGGCAACGACAACTTTCATTTTGATAGGGCTTCAAGGTTTACAAAACACTCTTCTCACAACAACCTGATGAGGTAGGAAGTGTAAATACTGGTTATCTGATTTTACAGAGGAGGAAATGGTGGCCAAGGTTCCCCAGATAGGAAGTGGCAAATATGTGATTCAAACCCTGATCACCTGCCTCCATATCCAACGTCCTTCGCACAAACTCTGCTGCCTTGTGCATCCTGCCATTCATGCATTGGGATGCTTATTTTCTCAAGTGACAAAACAATTTAGCATCTTTTCCCAGCTACTTTTGAATCTCCTTGGTGGTTGTACATTTTCGTATTTGTGAAATGCGGAAAGTACTGGAGCTCCCTAGGGAAAAGAGTGGGCATCCTGCTGTTTCCACATGAGTGGGGTGCCGGTGTTGGAAGAGGTCAGGGGGAATGAGGAGGCAGAATAAGGCTGAGGACTAGCACTAAGCCAACTTCCAAGCGACATGCAGCAGACAAGCAGTCAATCAACATACATTTAGTAAGCACCTACTATCTGCCAGGCACTGGGCTAAGTGCTGGGGATACAAAACGAGGCAAAAGACAGTCCCTGCCTTCAAGGAGGTTGCAATCTAATGGGGTAGATAATGTATAAATAAATATATACAAACAAGTTATATATCAGATAAATTGGAAATAATTAAAAGAGAGAAAGCATTAGAATTAAGAGGCATAACATGGTATATGGACCAAAGCACTGGATTTGGAGTCAGAAGACCTGTGTTTGAATCCTGACTCTGATACTTATTATCTCTGTGATTTTTGGGAAGGTCATTTCCCCTCTCGAGGACTATTTTCTCAACAATAAAGTGAGGAGAGTGAAGTAGATATCTTTAAAGCCCCTTTCCAACCTCAAATTATATGATTAGAAAATTCTGTCTGTGATCAGGAGTTTATGGCTGGTACTTTGCATACTATAGAATAAATTAGTAGAGGCTTGTCAAGGAAATCTGACACTCAGAGCAAATTCAGTTGTACAGGAGAGGGGGAACTAAGGCTAGGACATGTAGCCATCGTCATGATCTTCAGTGTCCCACATGGAATGGATTCCTAGGAAATGAGTAAGAAGTTTGTCTCAGTACTGTGTCATTGAGTTGGTTCAGTGGTTCAGACAGACAGCCCCAAGAGAGGGGCGTTTTGATCTTCGGGTGGTGGTTCTCACCTCAGAGTACTAACATGGGGCCTTTTTTCCTAGGTGGTCCCCTGTGCATTTCAAAGAGGAGGAATATCACCCCCTCCCAATGTAGCTGTTCTGGGGCAAAGTCCCAGTGGCCCTGTCCTAGTGATAGCTCTGTAAAATGAAGTGGAATCTAGCTGGCCCTTAGGAAGAAAGACTCAGGTGACTTGCTGAACAAATTGTATTTTCATATTTCTTTACCTTCTCTCTCTAAAGAGTTAACAGTTAAAGATGAAATTAAGCAGCTTAGCTCTGCCACTTACTACTTATGAAGCCTTGGGCAAATCGTTTAACTTTTTTGGGGCCTTGGTTTCCTTATTTGAAAAATGATGACCTTTAGCATCCTGTCTAGCTCCGAGTCTGGCAATCCTATGCCAGCTATAGTGGACCTCTGCTTTCTACCTTGTCTCCTAAATCAAAGGGCACCTCTTGGGTCACCAGTTTTGTACGCTCACCGTTGTGCCAAGAGCTCCTGCAGGTACCACCATCTGTCCCTCCCTGGCCACTCACACAGCCTGCACATTTACTTTTACTTTGAGGCTGCAGAGACCTAACAGCAGCTGCTAGGATTCATCAGCAGGCAGCACCAGCTGGTAGGTGCAAGCTTTGCAACTTCTCAGATTCTGTCTCTCTATAGGGTTTTAGAAGATTGTAGAGAAAATGTGGCCCAGCTAACTTGACCTAACCCCTCCATCATCCGCACAAGAGGTCAGGAGAGCCATCAGATTTTAAAGATAAATTACTCATAAAAAAATCCCCAAATGTGGCAGTGGCAGCAGCAGCAGCAGCAGCAGTAGCTCGGGCACAACTGTTTGGGTCGCCTGATACAAATAAGAGATGAGACAAATTGCATCTTCAGCTTGCCTTTTTGCAAAGACACCCAGAGGACAGCTTTTCTTTTGTTTGAAGCCCCAGTGACTATAAGTCAAATCTATAAGTCTCCTTCCTTTTTCTCCCAGTCTGGTTTTTGGGACTACAGGGCAGGTCCCCTGAATAGTCTATGGCAGCCCATTTTGCAGAATTATTATGAGGCCATCTCATTCATTTTCTATCCTGTTTTCAATTTAGACAGAATGTATCCACTAAGGCTAAAGAAATATGCTAAAAAGGAGTACGAAAGTCAATGACCCTATTTAGGGTTTTCTTGGCAAAAATACTGGAGTGGTTTTGCCATTTCCTTCTCCAATTCATTTTACAGATGAGGAAACTGAGGCAAACAGGGTTAAATGATTTGTTCAGGGGTCACACAGCTACTAAGTGTCTGAGGTTAGATTTGAACTCAGGGAGATGAGTCTTCCTGCCCCTGAGTGGGCGCTGTATCCATTGTGCCGCCTGGCTGCCCGTCCTTAATATCTAGCACAGTGCTGATTGAATTAAATGAATCGGCCTGTCTTGTCTTAGTGAACACTGCTCCCTTTCACATGCTGAACTAGTTGCTCTTCCCTGATCTGCTCTCCCTACTCCCTATTTCCTTCCTATTCCCAGTTCCCTCTCCCACCTTTGTGCTTTGTTCACATGTTCACACCTCCATGTCAGATTCCTTCCTTTTGATTTTTTAAAATTAAATTTTTTCTTATTCTGAGCTTAACACCCCCTTCCTAAGCATGAGTATTTCCAGATACAAAGTAGGACATAAAAGAGGATTATACATGAAACTGTGAAACTCTGTTATGTACAGCTTGCTTTTTAAAAGAGTATTTAAATTCAACATGGTACTTTCAAAACTATTATGCTTGTCTGTGTTTCCTTCTGTTCTCTTCTGCTCATCTAAAAAAAGGTTTCAATGGATCTCTTTTTGCATCACTACTGCTGATCCCACTCCTTCTAACCCACTCCCCCCAATCTTGTAATAAACAATTAAGCAAAACAAGTTTGTATGATGGCCATTTGTGAAAATGGATGTTTTTCTGCAACTTGAGTCTATCACCTTTCTGTTCCCTTTTGGGAAAATATCTTCTCATTCCCTCCCCTTTTTGAAAGCCTTTCCTTCCTCCAAGGCTCTGCTAGGGATCCACCTCCTTGGTGAAAGTCTTCTCCATTCCCTCTAGCTGAAAATGGTATCTCATTATGTGAATCTTTCCCTTTTATACACTTTCCACATTTTAATTTATGGCATAGGTATTTTGTGTACCTGCCTTTTCTCCCCTATTCATTTATAAGAATCCTGAAGGCACGCACTGTCCTATGTCTTCTTTATATCTCTCTCAGTGCCTAGCAGGGGACCTGGCACATAGTAGGCATTTAAATGGTTTTGAATGAACTTGACACATGTGATGAACCCTTATGATATGCTCACAACTTTCTGTGATTTGGTTGACACAGAACAACAATAATAAACATACATTAGTTGTCTACTGTAGAGATGGTACAAAGTTGAGTAACTCATGTCCCTGGTCCTCAAAGAGCTTGGGGTTTAATGGGTACCTTCTAGTTTAGACACATCCACCTAATTCTGCCTTCATCCCTTGGGAGATGCTTTCTAAAGATTAAGTGATATGGAGGCATTGCTAGTCTTTCCTTGATCTGTGGTTTTATAGCACCGTGGTTTGTTTTCACATCAGCTGGTGCTAATGGTCTAGTTAGGGGGACAAAACTCTCTGGAGAAACTGAAGAATGCTATCTTCCTTTCACTCCAGTCCTTTAAAAAAACAAAACTATAAAAACATCTGAGACAGAGGAGGCCAGAGGATAAAATGGAAAATCTATAACAACATCTCTTTTTTTAAAAAATTTTATTCCTTCTTCCCTTCCCCAGCCCACAGGGTGCCCTGCTCAGAGAGGTTTCAGAGCAACTTTAGAAGCCATGGCGGTGGCGGGGGGGGGGGGATGTGTCAGTGTCTTGGAATCTGAGCTCTGGAGGGAGTAAGCAATCTTACAGAAAAAAAGAACATTCTGCTCAGGATGGGCCACACATTCTTTTTCTTCTGAAGTTACATGAAAGAAGACATCAAAATAGGAAATTAAATCTCTGCCCTCCCATCCCCCCCTTTAAAGAATTTTTAGCTTAAAGGTTAATCTGAGAATAATTGAGTGGCTTTTTTTTTTCTTTTTGCATTTCTTGAACAAAAGAATAAAATCAAAAGTCAAATCCATTCTGGACAGCCTTACTCCAAGGGAAGAAAGCAGCACATGGTACCTTGCATTTATGGTCTCTGTACTAGCAGAAAAGTCTGTGCAAATGAGTGTGTAGGTGGTTAAGGGAATTTATGCTCTAAAATGAGACATCCCTTGTAATTTGCAATGGCTGAGAGGTGCTCTTCTGAACAGCACCACGCATCAGCAATCCATCAATCCTATCTAAATTGGCAGCAGTTTCTAATCAACTGACATGCCAGCTAGTTACATATTATTGCTTTCAGAAACAGATGGCAGCTGTGGGGGGAAAAAAGTAAATTGTAAAATTTCTCCAAAAAACATGCTGAAGCCCTTTGCTTAGAAAATCCAATTCTTCCCAAACAGTACAATGCCCCAGCCTGGCTTTCTGCCACACAAAGAAAGTCATGCACAATCTGCTCTCATTTGGATTTTCCATTTGAAATAAGGAAAACATGATGAAAGGCAAAACATGGGATACCCAGGTGCTTATCACAGTATTTAGAGCTGAAAAGGAACCTTCGAGATAACAATGTAGTACAACCTTTTCATTTTGCAGATGAGGAAACTGAGGCTCACAAAGAATAAATGACCTCAAGGCAGAAAAGAACAGAGAGTTCAGGTCCTCTGACTTCCAATTCAGTGTTTTTCTACTGGTCTATGACTGCCAAGTCAGAAGCCTAGGTGAATTCTGATTTGGTCAATTACTCCTTGTGCTGTGACCCTAATCCTTTCCACCCAATTTCTTCTAGAGCAGGGGTTCTTAATTTTCTGTTATGGATCCCTTTGGCAGTCTGATGAAGCCTACTAACCCCTTTTCAGAATAATATTGTTAAGTGCATAAAATAAAACATAGGATTACAAAGGAATCTAATTACGTTGAAATACGGTTATCCAAATGTTAAAAAAAAAAACATAGTTCAGAGACCCCAGGTTAAGACCCCCTCTGTTTTCTGATCTCAATTGCTGCTGGTTGTTGCACACTCATCCATTTAATCATCCATCCATCTATCCATCCATCCACCCACCCACCCACCCACCTATCCATCCACCCACTCACCCATTCATCCATCCGTTCATCCACCCATCCATCCACAAAATTTATTAAGCTTCTATTGTGTGCCTGGCACTGTGCTAAGGGGAATACAAAAACAATAAATAAAACAATACCTACTTCTTTTATGGGTGAGGGGAGACAACAAGGTCAGATACAAGTATATATCATGAAACTGACATATTTTATTTTGGGCTAAGCTTCCCTTCAGCACAATCTTAATCTTCCGTCAATTTGCACAGAACCTTCAGGATGCATAATGCCACAGAAGCCCCAGAGACAGAGAAAAGTATAGAAGCAGTAATATACTCCTTTTCCCATCATGCTCTTTCAAGCTTCCTTGCACTTTTATAGCATTGATATTTCTTGTTGCTATGAGTTACCAGAGGTTGTAAAGGCTTTTAAATTAGATCCATGTGCAAAGCCAGACTGTCTTCCGGGGACCAGCCACCTCTTTAGCCAGGAATGCTACAACTGGGGCTAAGCAAAGCTTACAGGTGGCAGTGACAGGTGTGAAGAGTGAGGAAAGAGGAGAAAAATGAAAGGAAGAGAGGAGGGTGAGAGAAAACAACAACAAAATGATCAGCTGTCCAGAATGCCACCAGAAATTGTTTTCATTGCCACCCACCAGCATGTATGCATTCAAATACTTATTAATTAATCACCTATTTATGTACTAAGAGAGATACAAAGATAAATAAAACATGGCCTCTGCCCTCAAGGAGATCTGGATAAGACAGGTACTCAGATCAATATAATGTACAGTAGTAGGTGGTAAATTCTGAAGAAGAAAACAAAGTACCTAAAACAGAACTCATTATCTTTCCCCCCAATCCCACTCCTCTTCTGGACTTCCATATTTCTATTGAGGAATCCTGAGTTAGTGCCAGTCGTCTTGACTTTTGTCCTGCCATTGGACTCTGATGACTATGGAGGGGAGAGTGAAGCTTATGACTTTGCGCAGCTCTGTTTCACTTTGATCTAATTCATGAGAAAGTCAAGACATCACCCTCATAATGTCTTTGGTCCTATTTGAGAACAAAGGAGGAAAAAAAATTTCTATTGAAGGCACCACCATCCTTCTAGTCACTCAGGACTGCAAACTTGACATCATCTTTTTGATTCTTCATTTTCATTAACTTGCTCAGTCCCTAACCAATCAGTTAACAAGTCTCATAGCCAGTGACTTCTTCTTAACTTTAGGATCTAATCCAAACTCCTCTGATTTGGCATTTAAAGACTTTCATAATGTGGCTCCAGGTTACCTTTCCCAAACTTATTACACATCACTTCCTTATGAATTGTAGTCTCACAGCACCACCCTATCCTCATGCAACAACATTCCATCACCATGTGCAGAGGTTGTACAACCTATATACTCTGTACCTGGAATGCACTCCCTCCTTGTCTCTGCCTTTTAGAATTCCTAGTTCCTTGAAGGTTCAGCTCAAATGTCACCTCGCATGTGAAAGTCTTTCCTACTTTCTCTGGCTGCTACTCTTTCAATTACATAATTTTGATATGGTTTCATTTTGTGACATCAGTGATCATATAGATGTGCTTCAGTTGTCATTAGGCTGATTTGGCAGTCTGACTTGGAATAGATGAGACCAGAATGAGCTGATTTCCACACCTTTTGCAAGGTGTCAGTTGTCTTTGTCAGATGAATGCTACATTTTATGCCATACACTTAACTTCCAAAGATTCTGGAAGTCTTGCTTCCATTGAAGGAATAATGAACTTTGATAAACTGATATATTGAGAAACAAAAAGAATTTTTCCTTGATTACAGGAATTCCCAACTAGAGATACAACATGATCATGTACTATGCCATACATCTTGAAAGGAGAAGAAAAATATCCGAGTAAAGAGATACAAGTGTTTTAAAAGATTGAGAACCAGGCTAATTTAAACCTCAGCAAAAATCTGTGGGTTATAATCAAAGTCAGACTTGGAAAAATGGTCTGTCAAAGAGATTTCATATCCAATGTGATAAAAGTATGGTTTCTTGATCTGTAAAAATCTTGTGAACTCAATGCCAAAATGTTTAAAACAAAGGATTGCAGCCTGATGAGAACATTTTGCTTATCAAAAGCTTAAAGATGTAGAAAGCTGTAAGGTTTCTTATAGGTTAATAAATTTAATAATATAAGCTCCTTGGTTTTTACTTTGTATCCCTAGCACCTTGCGTAGTGCCTAGCATATAGTAGGCACTTAAATGCAACTAAACTAGCAACTAAATATAGCACATTCCATTGCATCCTCACACTAATCAATGTTAACAATGTTCTGAGATGTGATTTGAGAAGCTCAGTGTGTCTCTAGCTTCTAAGTTAACATAATAAAATCCAAGGAAAATCTTGTCAAGTCTAATACGGTAAACCACTATTGGAGGCAGTGTATAAGTAAGTCAATAAGCATTAAGTAATTGCCTACTGAGTGCCGCGTACAATTCTAAGTACTAGGCACTGTTCTTCAGGGGTGAGGAACCTGCAGCCTTGAGGCCACATGAGGCCCTTCAGGTCTTCAAGTGCAGCCGTTTGACTGAAGTTTGGATTCAGAGGGTCACATGTGGTCTAGAGGTTGCAGGTTCCCCACCCCTGTTCTAAGTGCTGTGTTACCCTTTACTCAAGTCTGGCCCATTGACTGCATTCTAAACTTGTTATTTATTTCTAGTGACGGCTAGAGGAGGCATCTAAGTAGTGATGGATAGCATAACCTGTAGCTTAAGTTGCTAATTTGCCCAATGTGATTTTTTTTCATTTGTGCAACTTACAGATGAGAACCATAAAGTTTTTTTTTTGGGGGGGGGCTTGTCTTTCTAATTTCACACTGTGTTTTTCTATGTTTTGCTTAGCCCTGCACTTTCAACCTGATAAAGCTGGAGAATAAGACAGCTGGTAGCACGTTTTGTCTTCATTAAATTATTTATCATCAGTGATAGCTTTGAAGATACCAATACAGCAGGATGCTAAGTGCCATAATCTGCCAGTAGATGAGAATTCTATAATGAAGCATTTCCCAAACTCTGTGAGGGATTTACAATAAGTTTTGATGGCCCTCAGGGGCAATTGAGAGTTGGAAGTAGCAAGCAATGTCCAGAGCTGCTCCCAGTCTAAGTTTTGGGTGTACAGAAGCTGAAGTGATCCCAAGGGAAGGACTTAATTGTGCGGCTGTTGAGCCAATCACAGCTGAGTGTTCAGGTTGCTATAGGAGGAGAGGGTAGACAAAGCCAATTCTTAGTGCCCCAGTACTGTTTTGGTCGGTAGCAGCTCACCCTCTCAACCACTTCCCTTTCTCTGCCTAAAAACTCTTCTGCTATGTCTCTTCCTTGCCTTGGATCTGATCATGGGCTGTCGGGCTTTTCACTTAGTGTTTCATACAGCGGTACTGCCTCATCTTCCTCACATTCAGATAGATCTGATACAACTACAAGACCGAACAACAACAAAATACTACGTTAAACTATGGGATTACAAATCAAGGAAGCCACCTAATGTAGGGATAAAAACAGTAGGTTTTGAGTCAAAGGGCCTGAACTCTAATCCTGACTCTATGTGCATGTTATTGAACTTGCCCAGACTTTGGTGTTCCCCACTATAAAATGAGGGGCTTGTTGAGATGATTCTAAGGTCCTTTCCAGCTCCAAATCCTATCGAACAAGCTATAATCGAATACCAAAGTGGGTAGCACAGAGAGCTCGGGCTAAAGAATGTCCAATAAAGGGAGGGATTGGAATGGGCCAAAACAGGAAATTAGGTTGGATTTGGGAAGGACCTTGAAGGATGGTGGGCACTCCGATACATAGAGAAGGGTAGAGAGGTCTTGGAGTCGGTGGTTTCCTGGCGTCTTGGTTCTGAAGCTGCAAATGCTGATTATTCCAAACGATTTCAAAGACTTGTTAGAAATGAGGTCGCCAATGGCTCCCCCAACCTTTAATTCCCTCTATAGCTACATTGTAACCAGCAGGGGGTGCCAGAGGATAACTGTTTCCATATGAATGTCAAAAACTTTGCTTGTAAATGGAGCCCAGGCAAGTCTCTTGGATGACTAAAGAAAGCGTGAAAGTCGAGCTGTTCTCCTTTCGTCCAGTATTTGGAGTCGAACCTAATCCCACTTTTGATCCAATTTCAAAAATAGTTCATTTGTGCTCCTGCGGCCATTCACAACCTACAACCGTCTGAGAGTCTTTGACACTCTAGCAGAGTTGAATGGGAAATGAGGGCGTGATACGGGTTCCTATGGAAATATTCTTCAATCAGCAAGAAGGTTGAGAAAGTGTCCTAGGATTCCACCATGCAGGGCCCGATTGGAGAGGGAGGGATCACTATTCAGTCTTCTCAATCAGGAAGAAGGACCGGAATGCTTTTGAAAATTGGCATTGGATTCTTTTGGGAGGCTGGGATCAAGGCAGATGTTTCATTTATTCTAAGCCGTCATCTCTTCAGTCTTCATTCTGCCTAGGTCTCTTGAGGAGCATAAATCACAAAGATCAACCTCACCACTGGAGGGCCCAGTGCTCTCCTGATTCAGCTTTTGGGGAAAGGTGCTCACTTCTTTAGTGTTGATGGAAGGCAATGACTGGAGAACCATCCTCTACTCTGACAATGAGGTGATTCACAGTGCTCTTCTGTAAGACAGCCAAAGTCATCTCTCCCCAGATGGGTACAGAGAGCCTTAGAGTGGAAGGACTGCTAGGGCTGGCAAAGACTGAAGTACATTGAAGTACTTTTGATTTTCATTTTGGTTTTTCCCTCTCCAAGCTCTTTGAACCTGACGCAGTTCCATTTGGGAGCCTTTCATAAACTTTCCTCAAGAAAATTCAACATACATTGAAGGATGTGGTCACCTGACTCTAGGGAATTTAAAGTGTTTTCTAAAGGAGATGTTGGGATATACTTGGCTCACTAGCTATACAAAAGTCCATAGTTTGGAGATGGGAAAGTTTTAGCAATATATGACTTAGGTCTGGAGTCAGGAAGACTTGAGTTCAAATCTTGTCTCAAACCAGCTAGGTGACCCTGGGCAAATCACTTAACCTCTGTTTGTCTCAGTTTGCTCACTGTAAAATGGGGATAACATTAGCGCCTACCTCCTAGGGTTTTTGGGAGGATCAAATGAGATAATATTTGTGGAGTGCTCAGCATAGTGTCTGGCACATGGTAGATGCTTAATAAATGCTTGTTTTCTCCCCTTCCCTCAGGCTCTCAGAACAGGACTCTGTGATGGATCATTTGCCTGAGAAACATGTTAGAATTTTCTCCTTTTGGGTTTTTTTCCTGTAATAAGTAAATATGTTGGCAGGCAATGGGACAATATGGCATAGAGGAACGAGCAATATACTCGAAGACAGGTGATTTTGTCCTATCTCCCTTCTACTGCCGATTAGCTTTGTGATCTTTAGCAAGTCATTTACTGTCTCTGAGTTTCAGCTAGGAATCAGAAATGAGATATGGATTCACTGCCAGAAGATAGGAGGCTACACTTGAACAGATGGTTTTACAGGGTTCCATGTAACTCTATGACTTTATTTGTGGATCATCCAAATGACTGAGGGAATAGAATGTAATGTATCTGATGGAATGTTGAGCTCTCCAGGAATAGGAATTATTATTGCTATTGTTATTATCATTTTGTATTTGTATTCCCAGTGCTTAGTGTAGTTCCTAGCACATAGTAGGTGATTAATAAATTCTTTGGGATTGATTAAATAGAAGAGGGGTCAGATTTTTTTTTTTGTTTGTATAGAGAACACATCCTAGCTCTTAACCTTTACTAGAGCGTCTGCTTCTCTGAGCCTCATTTTCTTCATCTGTAAAATGGAGGGTTGGACATTTTGTGAGTCCTGTACCCCTTTGGCGGTCTGGTGATAGCTATGGACCCCTTCTCAGAATCATGTTTTTAAATGCATAAAATAAAATATACAGAATTACAAAAACCCCAATTATATGGATTTATATATATGGGTTTATATATATGAAAGAAAGATGGATTTTTTTTTCCACTAAGTTAATGATTACCCTGAAATACATCCGCAGATCCCTTGGGGCATCTATGGACCCTAAGTTAAAAATTCCTGGACTAGATGAATTCTAAGATCCCTTCCAATTCCAAATCCTATGGAATTTAAGAAACAAATCATATACTATATTTCCAGTGTCCCTGCCTCCAGTCCATCCATCAATCAGTCAACTGACAAGTATTTATGAAGTGCCTATCATGTGCTAGGCACTGTACTTGTCTCTGGAAAAACAAAAAAGCCTGTAATGAAACAACTCCTGCCCTCGAGCACCTTACATTCTACCCAGGAAAGACAACATGCTTGCATAGGTTCATATGAAATACTTACAAAATAGATAAGACTATCTTGAGGGAAGGTTTTAACATTTGAGGGGGACCAGGAAAGGTTGCATGTAGAAGATGATGCTTAAGTTGAGCCTTGAGGGAAATTAGATTCCAAGAAGTGTAGGTGAGTTGCAGACATGGGATATAGCCAGTGCAAATGCATGGAGATGGAGTATGTGAAGAACAGTAAGGAAGCCTGTTTGACCTTAGAGAGAAAGAACTGGAGTAATGCCTAATGAAGCTGAGAAGGTAAGGTGAGGTTAGGTTATGAAGGGCTTTCAAAGCCCAAAAGAGGAGTTTCTATTTGATCCTAGATGTAATAGGGGAGTAGCTGGAATTTGCTGAAGAAGGAAGTGGCATGGTCAGACCTCCACGATAGGAAAGTTACTTTGGTAGCTGAGTACAGGATGAATTGGAATGAGGAGAGGCAGGGAGAACAATTAGGAGGTTGTTGTAATAGTCCAGTCCAGAGGAGATGAATTAGGGCCTGGAGAGTAATGGGAGAATATGCATGTGATAGATGTCATGGAAGAAGAGATGACAAGATTTGGCAACTGGTTGCATGTGTGGAAGGAAGAGTGAGGAAGAGTGAGGAAGAGTGAGGAGTCAAAGATGACACCAGACATGGAAATATACTTTTCCCAGTATAGAGTAACGGGATAGTATTTATTCATAACTACTGAACCTATAGTCATCAAACTGTAATTTCAGAGATTTTTGGAGTCAGAAGGTACTTTAGAGACAGTTTGAAGACCAGAGAAATTGAATGATTAGCCCAAAGTCCCATAACTATTTTGCATAAGACAAGAAGAGGAAACCATGGCTCCAGACCCTTATTCCTTTGTTTCTTGGAGACATCATTCAAAAACTAAACATTGCACATATGGAAATCGTGTGTGTGTGTGTGTGTGTGTGTGTGAGAGAGAGAGAGAGAGAGAGAGAGAGAGAGAGAGAGATTGAGAGAGAGAAAGAGAAAGAGATCAAGAGACAAGAGACTGAGAGACAGAAGACTCCTTGGAATTTGTTGTTGTTCAGTCACTTTGATTGGATTCCTTTATAATGGGTTAGGTGCAGTCTTGCCTGGAAATGAACTCTGGATGTCCTTGATATCTTCTGGATGTTTCTATAACTATCATGGCAGTGTCCAAGTGAAGAGTCAAACATTGCTCAGCAGGAAGGCAGGTAAACAAATCACTCCTCAGGAGGTAATTAAACAGTCCCATTTTATTCTGTCTTATATTTTATGTAACTCATTTAAAATTCTCTCTGTGTGGTTGTGGTTTTCCTGCAGAGCTATAACAACATTGGGGATTCCTTACAAGGTGGAGAAAAGAAGTTTAAACATGCTGAAAGTATGCTTATTTTTTAAAAAATCACTTTCTTAACAAACTCTACACTATTGTTCCTACTCAAATTCTGGGAGACAAATGACAAAAATGTTATTTGAGTCAGCTTTGAGCAATGGACAAATCATCCTCTGATTATTACCTGTCTGTCTAGTACCTGTCTGTCTAGTTACAAAGAGGAGACTCTACTCAGCTTTCTTTAAATTGTCCCTTTCCTCATTTCTTGGGCAATATACCATATGTGCTCTAGTGTGATTCTATTACAATGCCACGTGAACCCTGATGGACTCCAGTGTTTTTCCCTCATTCCATCCTATCCAATCTACCGATCAATTATTCAATCTACTGTGCTGAGGCACAATGACAGGCACTGCAGATACTGAGACAAAAGTTAAATGGTTCCCAGCCTCAACT
>NW_020945064.1:14793883-14802853 GCF_900497805.2 Vombatus ursinus | reverse complement strand
CATCATCATCATCAACAGCAACAACAACATCAACATCATCATCAACAACAACATCAACATCATCATCATCATCATCATCAACAACAACATCAGCATCATCATCAACAACAACATCATCATCACCACCATCATCATCATCATCATCAACAGCAACAACAACATCAACATCATCATCAACAACATCAACATCATCATCATCATCAACATCAACAACAACATCAGCATCATCATCAACATCAACAACAGCATCATCATCAACAACAACATCAGCATCATCATCAACAACAACATCATCATCACCACCATCATCAACATCATCATCAACAACAACATCAACATCATCATCATCATCAACATCAACAACAACATCAACATCATCATCAACAACAACATCAACGTCATCATCATCATCAACATCAACAACAACATCAACATCATCATCAACAACAACATCATCATCAACATCAACAACAACATCAACATCATCATCAACAACATCATCATCAACATCAACAACAACATCAACATCATCATCATCATCAACATCAACAACAGTATCATCATCATCAACATCAACAACAACATCATCATCAACACCACCAACAACATCATCAACAACAACAGTATCATCATCAGCAGCAGCAACAACAGCAACAACAACAACGAAACTAGAAAACAGTTCCTGCCCTCAAGGAGCTGCCATTCTATGGCTCACATTCTACTGGTTCTACTTGTCATCTCTAGTGGTGACTATTTATCAGACTCTTCTTTTGAATGGGATTAAAATTTCTAAAATGACAATTTCAAAATACCCATCAGTGCCTGAGTTGTTTTTTAAACAGTCTTTACCAATAGTCTCATATTAGCTTTTTATCCTGACTAGGAGGTCAGGCTTATTTCCATAATACTTTCTTAATGTACTTCCCCCATTATTCTACCAAAATGAAATAATCCTATTGTAGTTAGACAGGAGGCATATTTCATTTTCCTCCTGAAGATGTTCATGTTTTACAAACAGAAGTTCCAAACTCACGAACTGGCTATATTCTAGTAATTGAATTTTACAACATTTGGGAGCTCTGACCTCCACCAAGGTTCTCCATCATTGCCTCATCGTGATGGGGAGGGGACCCAGGGTTCTCAAAGGCTTGCTGGTCCAGCAGAAGCTCTCGTACCCCTTGAGTCAATCAGTTTTGAGGATAGAGTTTGTAATGGATTCTATGTCTGCCACCTGAGGACTGGCCATGCTAAGTCTAGGGAGATTCAGTCACTTAGGGATCTTTTAGCCACAGCAATTCTTAAAGTCTATCTACTAAGTCTCAGAGGGGGTCAAGGTTTGCATGATGGAGAGAGTATCCACACCAGAACCTTGAAATTTTAGAATGCCAGGTGTATTTTTCCTACAGAAAATTCATAGGCTATAGATATTGGCTATTGGAACAGTAAGGAATTTAAGAATCATGAAGTCTAACCATGTTATAAATGACAGTTAGATTCCCAGGCCGGTTCAACAAAGGCCTATTTACTATGCAAGATGATTTTTCATTGCAAATGGAATTTCAGTTACTTTGTGGGTAAAATAGGTGTTTGCAACCTATTACCTGGAAATCTATCCACGATTCCTAACATGGTTTTCATGGGGAAATTCCTTCCATAGAACAACTGGGAATATCTATCTCTTATACATATGATAGCCGTAAAGGCATTGATGGGATTGAAGAGTGGGTAGAATTCCAAAGAAGTCTGGAAGAGAATTAAGGGGATGAGTAGAGACTAAGAGGCACAGACGTCTCTCCTTATTACTTCATTTCTTCCTTCCTTTGGACTAGGAGATCACCTTTTCATAGATCTAAAGAAGATGACACAAGGTCTTATTTTTCTGGGACTTAGGATATCTGCTACTGAGATTGTGTGGTGGTTATTTCTATGTATAGGAAATTTGCAAATTGAGTGTTTGTATGTTGAAAAAACACCTGAATTTTAATTAATTAGATAGGGGTGTTGTTGTTTTTGTTTTTATTGTGCCTTTGAGGCAATATGGTCAGAGGGCATGCAGTTAGAACAAGTCAATATATATGCCAGGAAATTCCAGTACAGACCAACATTCATGATTAATCTTAAATTCCTAACAATTTTTTCTCATTTGATTGATTCCTATTATCCAACATATTATGTAAATTCTAGAGCATTAAATTAGTTGTCACGAAATCTTGAGTTCTAATCCTGATTCTGCCACAAAGTAGCCATACAACATTGAGTAAGTTGTTCAGTGTCTTTGCAGTCTTAGGTTGTAATGATCAAATGAGAATATATTTGAAGATGCTTTGGAAAGTAAAAAAAAAAAATTCTAAGCACAGGGTTATGTTTTTAAAAAATCCACAAGTAGCAAATGTAACCAACTGATGGCATCTTAATAATAGGACACATTTCTAGGATAGCTGATGGCTATCCAAAGGACTTTGACCGTATGATCTCATTTGATTCTCATGACAACACTGTGAGTGGTGCAGGTGGGGAGTCTCACCTATCTTAGGGATGAGGAAGTGACTTTTGTTAGGTCATTCAGCTATTGTGCTTGGGAGAGCTGGACCTCTGACTCCAAAAACAATGCTCTTTCTTCTCAGAATCCAGAGACTTAGATTCATTTATTAACCCCAGCTCTGACATTTATTAGTGATGTGGCCAGGGAAAAGGCATTATGTGACAATGAGCAAAGCCTTGGTTTTCTCATCTGCAAAATGGGGATGATAATCCTTGTATTCTTTGGAGTGTGGGGATAAAAGTGCTTTATAAGTTGTGATGTGTTATAGAAAATGCGAATTATTACATAGCATGTAATACTTCCTCTCACTGTCCATAAACTGTGGGGTTATCTTAAAGTCAAAGTAATACATACGATAATATTCTCCAGATGTATGCTAAGGAAATTCATACCTTAAGCATAGTGGATGCTCGATAAAAGTTTGTTGTTAATTAAATTAAGGCATTAACCATACATGGAGTGACCTATTCTGGTACTGTGGGTCTGGAGCAATTTCAAGAGCATATGATGCCTTGAATTAGCTGTGTGGCCTCGGGCAACTGATTTTACCTTCTCTGGCCTTGATTTCTTCATCTATGAAATAAGAGACTTGGAATTCCCTGGGTCTGTTCTACTTGCTACCTTTTCTTACTTTATGACAGGGACTCAAGTGCCATGTTTTTACATCTCAACAGTCTCTGGAGAATTCATTTGGTTCCCTTTTATTTCTGAAAATTTCTGCCTTTCCTTCAATGCGCAAGTATTGTTTGAAAGAGAACGCGTGTACCTTTAAAAGATCTGACTAATTATACTCAATAGGAATTAAATGGATTTCTATTAAGGCAGACAACCCTGTGATTTTTGAAAGATCACTCCTATCCTTCCCCCCTCCCTCGCAAAGCAGTGTGGTTAATTACTTTGTTTCAACTTAATGAGGAAGAGAGAATAAACAGCCGAGCATTAATTGTTTTGATCAGCTGTGTCTTTAAAGGACAAAGTTAAGGTTAAAAATTACAGTGTAAGGATGTTACAGAAAGATCACAGAATAAAAAAGTGGGAAGGCAAGGCATTCTGGCTTAGCTGGGCACTTGTCAAGTGAGTCAGCGCAGCAGAAAGAGCATTGGATCAGGAGTCAGAAGACCTGGATTCCATAACAATATCTATCCCTTCCTAGCTGTGTGACCATGGCTAAATGGTGCCTCCATTTCCTTACCTGTAAAGTGGGGATGACAGAGAAGTATTTAGTAAGTATGTGTCATGTGCCAGGGGCAGCTAGGTGGCACAGTGAATAGAGTAACAGGCAGGAAGTCAGGAAGACCTGAGTTCAAATCTGGCCTCAGATGCTAGCTGTGTGGCCCTAGACAAGTCACTTAAACCTGTTTGCTTCAGTTTCCTCATCTGTCAAATCTCCTCCACTGGGAAAGGAAATGGCAAACCATTCCAGCATCTGTGCCAAGAAAACTCCAAATGGGATCATGAAGAGTTGGATACAAACTGAAACAACTGAATAATATATACCAGGGACAGTCCTAGGTGCTAGAGACGTAAGTGTAAAGAAAGAAATGATGCCTATTGCAATGTTGCATTCTAACTGGGGAGACAAGTACAAATAAAATACATATGTTGTAAATATAAAACTAATAAACACATACATGTTACATATGTACAAAGTAGTTATATACAAGGTACTATGGGAGGGAGGCCTCCAGCAGTTGAGGGGCTTAAGAAAAGTTTCAGGCAGAAGATGGTGTCTCAAATGCATTATAAATGGAGAGAAGGGCTCCGTGAGACAGAGTCAAGAAAGGGAGTGTGTTCCAGGTGTGGGTGTGGGGGGAGGACTGCCAATGCAAAAGCACAGAGATGGGAGACACAGTGTCTTAAGTGAAAAACAGAGAGATTGCAGTGTATGGGAAGGGGGCTAATGTCCATTGAGTCTGGAAAGGGAGGGTGGAACCAGGTTGTGGAGGGACTTAAAAACCAAATAGAGGAGTTGGTATTTTATTCTAGAGGCAATAGAAAGGCAATGGAGCAATGCAATGATATTTGTACTATTTACTTCACTGGGTAGTTCTGATGATCAAAGGAGTTCATGTATATAAAAGCACTGTTTAAATAATGTATGCTGGTCTTTGGAAATTAGAGTTAGAATTACCGCAAAGTTATTTCCCTTGTGGACTCAGCATTGGTCACCTCCACTTTCACTGGACTAGAAACAAGGAAGTGGCTTCTTCAGAGGCATCCTATTGTGTTTGCGGGACACCATGGATTCCTCAAAAGCTGGACCGAATGAGATCTGTCCCTATCCAACCATCTCCCTCCCTCCTCTCTTCTCTCTCTCAGCCAATCGTCCCAATTCCTCCCAGCTCCAAGGTTCAATATCCTTCAAAAGCTCCTCTGGATCCTCACAACTCCCTTTCTGCCCCCACCATATTAAGTCTTTCTAGCTAAATTCACAAGGGCCTTAAAAACCTCTCTTTTAATCCATCATCATTTAATTACAGTTCAATTCCTCTGTTGTATACCAATTCTTCTCCTCTCCTCTCCCCCCCCATCACACCATGATGCTGGGGATGAGGTGTTATTTGATTATGGAAATTTAGGTCCTTACTTTGAAAATCTATTTAATATTTACTTATATTTATGATTGATTTTTTTACATTATCAAAATGCAGATTTTGAAACACCTACATTTTGTTAACATAGTATGTATTCTACCACCAAGTAGCTTGGACCTTGCCAGTATAGCAAGTAAACCAACGATGGTAAGGCATGGACAGTAGGTCTGAAAGGAACAAACAAAAAGAGAAAACCTCGGTAAATTCACTTTGTCTTCCACTCACTATGTGATTATGAACCTATCACAAAGTCCCCTCTATGGAGGCAGTGTGGTATAATGGACAGGGGACTGGCACTGGAATCAGGAAGACCTGGGTTCAAATCCTGCTTCAGACACATTAGCCATGTGACCTTGGGCAAGTCCCTTAACCTGTCTACTTCAGTTTCCTCATCTGTCGTTGTTCAGTTGTGTCAGACTCTTCAGGACCTTATTTGGGGGTTTTCTTGGCAAAGATACTGGAGTGGTTTGCCATTTCCATCTCTAGCTCATTTGACAGATGAGGAAACTGAGGTAAACAGGGTTAAGTGACTTGCCTAAGGTCACACAGCTAGTAAGTAAGGTTGGATTTGAACTCAAGAAGATGAGTCTTCCTGACTCCAGGCCCAGCATTCTATCCACTTCGCTATCTAGCTGTCCTCATCTTTTCAGTAGAAGTCATTAATTTAAAAACAACCCCTCCCCAACTCTCACTTCTTTTCCCAACGATTTATAGCTGCCCTCCTCATCTATAACATGGGGATAATGTCTATTTCACAGGGTTGCTGTGAGGATCAAATGAGGTGACTGGTACCAGTGTTGGCTCAGTTGTCTCAATGCTATTGTGAGGAAACTACTTTTAAAATAGTAAAATGTTATAAAATGTAAAAAATGTGAGCTATGTTTAATGTTTAATAATAGGAAAATGTCCTGTTATAAAATATTCTATTGAAAACTTAAAAATCTTGCCAAAATAAGCATAGCTATACCTAGGGAAGGCAACTGGAATTTTGCTCTAGGGAGGAAATTTAGGGGGTGCAAAAGTTTCACCCATGTGCTCACTCCTCTAGCAGACTAGGAGGAGGTGAGAAGATGCAGGCCAAAGAACAGGGGCAATGAGGTTTGGATTCTGGGCAGGTGTAGGGAGAACTGTAGCCTGTAATTATTTATTTCCTTCCTTTTTTCACTTCAGTCCACAAAGAAATATTAGCTCCACCTAATCCCATCCTATCCCTTCCCTAAGGCTTCCCCCCCCCCAAATCCAAATCACTCTGGGCTTTCACTGATTGGCCAATAATAGGTCCCAGCCCAAGCCTCACTTGGTCATTGTTTGGGTTTTGATGGCTCAGAGTAAGTGTAAATAGCAACTGTTTCTGTTTTGGCTGAAACCCTGAGGGTCTTCCCCTCCCAGATTGATTTTGTTTTTTTGACTCAGGATTACCTAGCCTTAATCACTGAATGGGTGTTGCCTCAGACAAACTGAGACCTGGGAAAGACCTTAGCTTAAAAAGGGCAAGGTCTCCCACTGCATGCAGGGCCATCTCCAGTCCTCCTGATCTATATCTGGCCACTGGACCCAGATGGCTCCAGAGGAAAGGGTAAGGCTGGTGACTTTGCACAGCCCTCCCTCACTTAAATCCAATTCACTTGCCCTCCTGTTGTCATCGGCCCTCTTCCAGAACAAAGGACAGACAGCAAACAACAATGTTTTCTAGTAGCACCAGACTCCTGCCTTTTTCCTCTCTGAGCCCTCTCCCCTTTTCCTCCCCAGTGATGAGGAGTAATCCTGGTGCTTTTGTTCCCATGTGCTGTGTGGGAAAGAGTCTCACTGAGGCCTGCCTGGTAGAGTAGAGATTAATTTATGGGACCCTAAATCCCATGGGTTCAACTAGATTCCTTTAAGGTGCCTTCCAACTGCCAGATTCTATTCCCTAAGCCTCTCTACTAGCCAAATTCTCCCTTCCACTCAACTGAATTTGTCTTAATTACTCCTTGTATTTTTTTTTTCATGTCATGAATTACAAAGCTGATTTGAGGGTATTATTTCCTCCTGCCTGCCCCAGGCAATGCTCATTCCAGGTAGTGGAATTGTTAGTTATAACTAACTCTAAAACTAGTTGTTATCCAAATGAAGGGAACTCAAGCAAAAATACTAAAGAAAGACTAGGATATGCAAACAGAAAGACAGAGGCAAAGAAAGCATAATTTCGAAACAATAAACTAGGGGCCACCCCCTTTTCAGATTTACTTACAAGCTAGGTTATAGCTTGGTTTCTTCTTTCTGCTTCTATAGGCTTCCTGTGTTCACATAGGTGGAAGACAAATAGTTTCAGTGTGGCAGGTCATTTCTGTCATTATACTTAGATTTCTGTTCATCTTTTCAATTGTTCTGTGTTTGGTTGTTTTTTTCAGTCACGTTCCATTCTTTGTTATCCTGTTTAGGGTTTTCTTGGCAAAGGTAGTGGAGTGGTTTGCTACTTCCTTCTCCAGCTCATTTTATAGATGAGGAAACTGAGGCAAACAGGGTTAAGTGACTTGCCCCAGGTCCCACAGCTCGTAAGTGTCTGAGGTCAGATTTGAAGTCACAAAGATGAGTCATCCTGATTCTAGGCCCAGCGCTCTATCCACTACACCACCTAGCTGCCCTCAACTTTTCAATAGACACCATTAAACATTTGAAAACAACCCTTCCCCCACTTTCACCTCTTTTCCTGATGATTTATAGATGAACTTGAATTGTCAAATATTTCACTTGGACAAGTCTAGGTGGGGTTGGCAAGAATAAAGAGGCCTTTAACTGGTATTGATCTAGAGATTGTGACCCTTTGCCAAGAAAGGGAAGAATGACTTCTCTAATGTTGAATGAGTAAGTACGATCAGGATAAGGAGAGGGAAGCTATACTGCTAAGAAGTTCTTTGAGTATTTAATGCTTAAAAAGAAAACCAAAAACTTTGCCATCTGGAAACAGTTGTATGAATATACTAAAACTGGCCGATGTTGCATTCTTGCAGCCAGAACCCACTTATTAGTTTCACTGGTACATATACATAGGACAATGATGCCTGATACTCTTCACCATGACCCTGAACCGCCACTGTTCAGGATCAACTAAAAGAAAGAATAATCAGATTCTGCGCCATATAGTTTAAGTATTTATACCTAGCAGATACCTTTTGACTAATCAGATTCAACCAGGCCAGCACTTACTAAGTACTATTTACTTTACACCAGGAAAGCACTATGCTAGGTGCTGGGGGTACTAAGATAAAAAATGGTGCAGTCTGCTCTCAAGAGACCTACATATAACTGGGGGGATACAGTCTGTTACACAGGTATGGTAATGGGGACAAAGGAGAACCAGATAGAGTCTGAAGAAAATTTCGGGAGAAAGAAGTCACTTTCAGCAGGGGCTATCATGGAAGGTTTCATGGGAGAAGTGGCATTTGGGCTGAGCCTTAAAGGAAGAGAAGGATTTTAATAGGCAGAGATGACTATTGAGCCATGCGTTATGGTGGGAGGGATGCTTTTAGAGAAATCTGGAAAGATTTGGATGAACTGACACTGTGAAGTGAGCAAAGGCAGGAGAACAATTTATGCAATAATGTAAAGACAAAGAGCTTTGAAAGATTTAAGAACTTTGATCAATGCAATGACCAACCATGGTTCCAGAGGAACAACAACGAACCATGCTGACTACTGCCTGACAGAGAAGTGATGGACCCAAGATGCGTAAAGAGACACATTTTTAGACATAGTTAATGAGGGAATTTGTGTTGCCTGACTATGCATATTTGTTCCAAGGTCGTCGTCTTCTTCTTCTTCTTCTCCTTCTTCTTCTTCTTCTTCTTCTTCTTC